>NW_019416441.1:0-1574 GCF_000390285.2 Anoplophora glabripennis
GATGACGTTTAAGTTCATTTGCTATACGCTACGCCCTACGTCCAAATTTTCAGAACCAACTTGACCACGTTTTTATTTGAACGCTCGTTAGATTTGTTACTAAAATTTATTATTTTGATATCACTGATATAATAAAAACCGAAATAAAAGGGGTTCACTCTTCTTTGATGCTTTAAAAATATGTATCTTACGTACATTAAAATAGCAAAAATATACATGGTGTTCCATAAGAAAAAAAATCGAATTTGGCATCTAAGTCTCTGCAATGCGATGCTCAATATACCTACTCTTTTAGTGTAATGTCACATATTTAGGCAACCCGCAACAAATTGTCATAGTTGAAATTGTACAGACTGAATCTGACCCTTGTGTACTATTTACATAGATACTATAAAAATGAATAACTTCAAATTAATTTATTTTTACAAGGATTTGGAAGTATTTAAGAACATTTATTTAAGAAGTATTTATGTTTCGCAAAATATATACACTAATGTGCTTAGAATATACAAAAACTATATAAAACAATATTCCTATATTTAAATATTGTAATAGCCTCATACGCAAGTGAGATCTGTCGCTGATCACTGTCATCATTAGTGTATTTTGTCTTGCTTTGATTAATCTTGGCATTTTCTAGTTCTACTAAGTATTTTTATTGTTTTTCTTGATGCTTTAGTGTGTTTATCGAGTGTTTTTTTTTTTCAAATGGTTTATTATACACGTACTTTTAATCACAACCAGACCTTTGTTTAATGATAAGGCTACTTCGCTTACATAAAATTATTTTTAATGCGCATGCTCAGGAACATTGATATAATTTTAATTTATTAATTACCTACCATAAAAGTCAATATTGTTCTAGAAATAAAAATATATAGATTCTATAATTCTATTAGTTTGTCACTTGGGGTTTGAAACTTCTTAAATATTTCTAATATTGCTAGAATATCGCGATATTCAAGGTCATGACAAAGAAAATCAATCTAGTAAAAAAAATGGGAAATTCTTTATGACAATGTATGTATACTATGGAGTTGCCTATAATTTGGCGTATGTGACGTCACTATTAAAAAGGTTTATTGTTAAAAAAAATCTTAAGGAAAAATGTTTTTTAATAAATAATGTTTTATTTCTTCGATATCTTGAAAAGCGGTTATTAATAATGTTTTCTACTGTTTACTAGAAAATAAATAGAAAAAAAAATCACTACATTTTTAAAAATATGTTTGAAATGAAATTACTTATTGCTTTTTTACATTGACAATTTATTGATCAATTAATTCATGAAGTCGCTTCATCAAGAAATTGGACAAGCGTAATGCACCAAATCAGCTGTCAAATAACCATCAATTTATTCATCAAGTTTTTGACAAATTATGAGTGGAAATGTGACTTTTTTGAAAATTATTTGCTTCTTTGATTCACCGGTAGAACTGATTCATACGTCAAAAAACTTGACAAAGTCTGTAGCAGTGTAAAACCACACTGTTTACCAATAAATTCGTGAATTAATTCATGAAGAACTTCGTCAATTTATTCATCAATAAATTGTCAATGTAAAACAGCTATAA
>NW_019416441.1:2251-5089 GCF_000390285.2 Anoplophora glabripennis
ATGACACTACCCCCGGGGTTTACACAGACGAGCCGGCGAAGCAAGAAGAGCGCCAGAAGAAAGGGCCCTAGCCGGCGGGGCCCAGCCAGGACAAAAGGAGGTCCCACAAAGCGCCTACACCGGCCGCATTTGCGGTCGGGGTAGACGACGGATGGGGCCCACCTACGAAGGCTGTCCAGGCCTACACGAGATGAGGCAGGATAAAGAGGGATAATCCCCCTCGATCCCAAATCATTGAGGCCAATTTCTAGCCATGGAGTGTGGCGTACAGCAATTTACTTTCAAATTTTCATCAATTGCAATGTTTTGCTTGAATAAAAAATAATTGTATACAAGATACATACAAGAAATTTTACATGTTAAACAATGTACAGTTGGTAACACTACTGCCAACTAAACAAATTGCAGCAATTATGTCTCATTGTGTGATAATAAGCATGCAATTTTATCCCCGCAATTTTGTCGCTGCAACTAAATTGCATTGTCTGATACAGGCTTTAAAGTGAATAAATCATTTATGTTTGTCGTAAAGCAGTGCAGTTTTTTTTACGTAGACACGATTTTTATCAACATGAATAGGATTAGATCTGTACCGTTATGATGCCACAACATTCTTCCCAAGTGCTGTGCGCTATTTGACCTAATTTCGTGATGTGATGGTGACGGTCAACGTTTTTCGAGTCAACCTAATGTCTACTAGTTAGTAGATGCTTATACAGTGTGTTCCATCCGGGACTTTTGCCGCACTATTGTAAACTTTTTTATTGTCGATTTTTCAGAAAAAGTTATTCCTCATAAAAAGTTTTTCTTATCTTGGAAAGCCATGGGCAGTAATCAAATATGTAATAAAACATACAGGGCGTCCAAAAAATTCAAAATATGAAATTTACCCCAAGAAAAGTACCTTTCATTTTTGTTTCCGTTAAAAACTGTATTTAACTAAGTTGTTCGAGAACTCAAGAAATGCTTAAATACGGGGTTCCTTCGAAACGAACAATAATCACATTTTGCAAATAAAAAGACGCCGCAATTTTTAACTATCTTACATATACAGGGTGTCTCACATTTAAATAGCAGGACTTCAGGAATTAGTAGAAGACCTCATTTTGAGTCTAAAAGTTCCTATATATATGGGTCCTAAAACGCTTTGTTTCTGAGATACAGGGCGTTCAATTTTATTTTTGTTTTATTTATTTATTTTTTAACNGAAGGCTGTCCAGGCCTACACGAGATGAGGCAGGATAAAGAGGGATAATCCCCCTCGATCCCAAATCATTGAGGCCAATTTCTAGCCATGGAGTGTGGCGTACAGCAATTTACTTTCAAATTTTCATCAATTGCAATGTTTTGCTTGAATAAAAAATAATTGTATACAAGATACATACAAGAAATTTTACATGTTAAACAATGTACAGTTGGTAACACTACTGCCAACTAAACAAATTGCAGCAATTATGTCTCATTGTGTGATAATAAGCATGCAATTTTATCCCCGCAATTTTGTCGCTGCAACTAAATTGCATTGTCTGATACAGGCTTTAAAGTGAATAAATCATTTATGTTTGTCGTAAAGCAGTGCAGTTTTTTTTACGTAGACACGATTTTTATCAACATGAATAGGATTAGATCTGTACCGTTATGATGCCACAACATTCTTCCCAAGTGCGCTATTTGACCTAATTTCGTGATGTGATGGTGACGGTCAACGTTTTTCGAGTCAACCTAATGTCTACTACTTAGTAGATGCTTATACAGTGTGTTCCATCCGGGACTTTTGCCGCACTATTGTAAACTTTTTTATTGTCGATTTTTCAGAAAAAGTTATTCCTCATAAAAAGTTTTTCTTATCTTGGAAAGCCATGGGCAGTAATCAAATATGTAATAAAACATACAGGGCGTCCAAAAAATTCAAAATATGAAATTTACCCCAAGAAAAGTACCTTTCATTTTTGTTTCCGTTAAAAACTGTATTTAACTAAGTTGTTCGAGAACTCAAGAAATGCTTAAATACGGGGTTCCTTCGAAACGAACAATAATCACATTTTGCAAATAAAAAGACGCCGCAATTTTTAACTATCTTACATATACAGGGTGTCTCACATTTAAATAGCAGGACTTCAGGAATTAGTAGAAGACCTCATTTTGAGTCTAAAAGTTCCTATATATATGGGTCCTAAAACGCTTTGTTTCTGAGATACAGGGCGTTCAATTTTATTTTTGTTTTATTTATTTATTTTTTAACTAAATAACCGCTGACAAAAAAAATCATCATGTTGCGGCGAAAGACTTAGTATTTAAGGGCAAATAATTTGACACAGAAAATCATCGCATATTAGTTCCAGTGGTGGAGATAGAGGGGTCTCTATGCATATTTTTATAAAAAAAAGTATAGCCGATTTGATATTTTCCAAATGTTTTCGAAAAATATGAAAGAGCATTCAATTTTACCCAGAAAAGGCCCTCTTGTCCAAAGTCGATAGGAGGTGGCGTTTTCAAGAAAAACCGAAAATACTGTTTAGAAATCGAATTAAGAAAAACCGAAAATACTGTTTAGAAATCAAATCAGACTTGAAATGTCATTCTAATATTGACATTTGCGCTTATTTTATTATAGTTTCTAATTGTGTGTAGAGTATTAAAAAAAATTGCAACAAATTCAAAATGCCGTTTAAGTTTACGAACCAAGAATACGCAGATATTCACTTCGTATACGGGTTTGCCAATGGGAACTCGGCAGAAGCTGCTAGGGAATATCGGAGACGATTTCCTAATAGAAGACAGCCGCATCCACACGTTTTTATTAATATTCATCAACGTTTCGCTAATGACGGATTGAAT
>NW_019416441.1:6112-20518 GCF_000390285.2 Anoplophora glabripennis
GACTAAGCAAGTAAATGTTATAAGAATATTTACATGTGGAATTATATATAAAAAAGATAGTATTTTCGTAGATTTCAGTACCTAAAACCTTAATGGTTTGATCGTTTTTTGCACCTGTTTATTCGTTTTACTGCGGCGTCTTTGAAAATACTCAGGTGGCATGACATAACATTCCTATTATTTGATAAGTTTTAGATTATTCAGTTATTAAATGTTTGAAATTATTTGTCTTTGCGGAAAACACTATTTAAAGAATATGGGGCCCTTAAGTGCCTACGGTACTATTTATCACTTTTCTATTGATTGCTAAATGTGTAATAATAAATTCAATACCTAATATTTTTGAGAGATTTCAAAACACTATACAACGCCACTCTTTTGTGTGTTGCAAAAAGTTTATTATTTTTCATTCAACTAAAAACAGATTTTAATAAAAAAAATATGGTATTCAATTTTGAACATTTCTTGTGATGTTGTATTGTGTTTTGAAATCTCTCAAAAATATTAGGTATTGAATTTATTGTTACACATTTAGCAATCAACAGAAAATGAAAAATAGCAACGTAGGTAGGCACATAAGTATCTTCTTACTCGATTTCCCAATTATCTAAAGTCCAGTAAATTTTACGAATACTTTACAAGAATACTTTATTGCCACAAATTGATTGTACATTTTAAAAACATTTAAAATTATTTAAAAAACCAGTGGCGTACGATTTTACTTCAAAAAAGGTCCCCTACTCCCCCAATAACTACGTCACTGGAGTGTATTTCGGAATAAGTTATCTATGAAAAAATAGTCCCTACTAAAAAAATGTTATCCTCCAAATTTTATCACTAAATATTTTTTGCTAGTGAAGTTATTTTTTATAGGGCAAAACTTGATTATTTTCATCGGTAGAATACGCCATTAAAGTTTTGCAAAACTTATCATTAATACCCTGTATATTACATACCATATTATTGCCATGGATATTTCCTTATCAATGTCAAAGTCAATATATTTTTTACAATTTCTGTCTGCTTTAAGTAAGATAGTTAAAAAATCGCTTGTTCTTATTTACGCATTTCTTGAGTTCTCGAACAAATTTGTTAAATACAATTTTTAATCAAAACAAAAATTAAAGATACTTTGCTTAGGGAAAATATCACATTTTAAAATTTTTTGGACGCCCTGCGTGTTTTACTACATATTAGATTACTGCCCATGGCTTCCCAAGATAAGAAAAACTTTTTATCAAGAATAACTTTTTCTTGAAAAATCAACAATGAAAAAGTTCACAAAGTGCGGTGCCTCATCCGAGTATATATCAAAGTATTTCATTATAAATAAGAGAAATATTACTAGAGGACAAATGATCCATATCTCTTGTATCCTAGAGGCACACCTACAAAATCGCTGTTCGATTTCTATTTATAAAGAATATATTATTTAAATACTTGCATATAGCTTCACACCTTGCTTTCCAAGAACAGAACACATAATAAAGAATTTTTTGATGCAACATTACAAAGATTTAATCAACACTCAATTTTGAAATAATACTTTTAAAATGTCATTTATTATTTTAAAGATAAATGCGTAATATACTTATTACAAACGTTCAAATATTAATGAAGTGAACTTACTAAAAATGTTGTCAACACTTCAAGATTGTATAGAGTGAGTTTTTAAAAAATCGGCAAGACGGGTTTTGATTCCATCTGAGACGTGTCAATGCGTGTCATACGCGTACAACTGCTACTATTTTCACATTTCAGTTAATGCTTTTTCGAAAATCAATAAACTTTACCTGAATATGCACTTCGGAGTTGTCGGGAAACCTGAACATCGACTTGATCTGAGCCTCAGCGATGCCCTTCTTCTCGTCGTAGACGAAGGGATCGATGATGTTCCCGACGGGGCAGCCCCTCTGGTCCACCAACTGCTCCGTGCTGTTGGGTCTGTTGAAGGCCAGGCAGTTCTTCACCCGGAAGCCGTAAGTGCTGTCCGGTCTCAGAATTTCCACCTTTAGGGTGTACGAACGGTGGTAGACTGCTTCGATCACCTTCCTGGTGCCTTCCGTGAGACGCAGGGAGACCAGGGAGGTGTTGAGGAAGCCCGCCTTGCCGCACGTGATGACGTAGAACTTGTCGTCGGCCAGCTCGAGGGTGCGGTGGATGCGGACGGCTATGGGAAGGGATCGCTCTTCCGTCTTCTAAAAAAAAGGGGATGATAAGTCTTTTGAAACGCATTAGAAATAATAATTTATTTTTAATAAATGAAACCTCGCATTCTTTGGTGAATTTTTAGGGGAGTCTTTCCTATAAAGTTGTTATCTAGGACTCTTCGTTAAAAAGATACAGGGTGTTAAACTTCAAAAAACATTTTGAATTTTTTTAAGTAATTTAAAAATTAGTAAGTGAAGTAATTTGAAATTGGGCACATGTATTTATGTAAATATTGTCCAAAATCTGAGGGCTTTTCCTAAAATTTATATGTTCCAGTGGTGGAGTTACGGGGTATCCGTGGCATATTTTTCTAAATAAAACAGTACGCCACTGCTTTACGGTAACAACCGTGATATTTTCGGATTCGTTTTTCAATTTTCTACAAATTACTACTCTCTTATGTTTTTCGAAAAAAGACTGATTTTCGAGTAAAACTTAAAAAATGAACTGAAAACACACGAATATAATGCTTTTTAAAATTACATAGTGGGCTGCCATAGACAAAATAGACTGAACTGTAGAGGCAAGCCGGTGAAGCCAACCGTCAGCCCAATCTCAGCCCAGCCAGCCTCGCGCTCTCAGTCGTCGTTAGACAATCGATGTGCTAACATTGTTAGTACTTCATTAAATATATTGTTTTTATTTGTGCAATCATGGGGCAGTGTATCGTTGACGATTGTAATAGCAGATCTGATCACAACAGTGCTGAAATTTCATTATTTAGGTAAGTAATAACATAAAATATTTTATGCCATTTGAACGGCTTCGCGCAGCATTCTCCATCTCACATGTACTTATTTCGTGTTTTAATAGCTGTTTTACATTGACAATTTATTGATGAATAAATTGACGAAGTTCTTCATGAATTAATTCACGAATTTATTGGTAAACAGTGTGGTTTTACATTGCTACAGACTATCAGGTTTTTTGACGTAAGAATCAGTTCTACCAATGAATCAAAGAAGCAAATACATTTCAAAAATGTCACTTTTCCACTCATAATTGTAGTGATACAACAGCGGTACCGTTTTGGGTTTATTTAAACAAAACATTAAAATATATTATTTTCTGAATTCCAAACTTGAAAAATGAATATTTGCCATAAGTGTAAAAATACTGTTTAATCCGGACCTGATCAAAGTATGCGCGGTCAGATTACCTCACACACTCCACTTCCCCGCAATTTGGCTTCATCAGTTCCCATGCTTTGGGATAGGAAACGTACACTCTAGGTGCTCTGTGGTGGGCTGCGATAGCAACTTTGACATTTTGAGAAGTTAGAAGAAATAATAAATAATGCTTTTCATCAGATTCAAGCAACAATAAATTTCGAACAAATTACATTTTCGTTACTAAAAAGATGTCGGGCCTGTGTTCGTGGAAATGGAGGTATTTTTGAGCATTTACTCAAATAAAATCATTAAAGTGATGTTAATAATTTCTTAATTCCAATAAAATAACCTAATGATTAGTGCTTGTCATATCATTTAAGTAAATGTTTTCAGTTGGTTTTTGAAGCTTTACTCGAAAATTAGGCTTTTTTCGAAAGTAGATAATTGAAATAAGATTTCTAAATATCATGGTTGTTATCGTAAAGCAATGGCGTACTATTTTATTTAGAAACACATACCAACAATACCCTGTATCTCCGCCATTGGAGCATGCACGTTTTAGGAAGAGCCCTCATATTTTGGACAATGTTTACGTAAATACATGTGCCCAATTTCCAATTATTTCACTGAGTAGTTTTTAAATTTTTTTTTTAAAAATTAAACATATTTTTTGAAGTTTTACACTTTGTATCTTTTTAACGAAGCGTCCTAGACAGAAAATTTATAGGAAAGACTCCCCTTAAAAATTCACCAAAGAATACGAGGTTTCATTTTTGGTCACCATTTGTGAACCACCCTGTATTTTGGTAATAATTGTTTATTTCTTCGTATTTTTCTATATTTTTGAATAAGTACAAATAAAAGAATGTAGTAGTTAATACTGCAAAATATTTCTTTGATTATTTTATGGTAATCCAATAGTTTTCAGGGTTGCAAAGTATAGTATCTGTTTTCAAGAATGGAAACATTTTGACATTTAAGTACTACAAATTAATTTGGTCGTTTTACTAAAGTATTGTTTAATGATTAGGTGGTTGCTGTTATTGCTGTTGCTGATAGGTGCAAATTGTTGAACTAGTAAACATGTGCATAGAGCATACATATAGAAGAAAATGGTGATATACTACTTGTTCATTTCCTATTAGAAAAAACTAACCAATAGCTGAAGGATATGTCGAAGATTTTCTTCAACATAATGCAGATGCTTTTAAATTTACTGCTGATGGCTGATGCCTTTTAATACTAACTTGTCCTAAAGTTGCACTAGAAATTTTTAATAGAATGATGTCTCACAAAGAAAATGAGCCTCCTTTTGATAGTTTTACTAGTGGAATTCAAAATACGCTTTTGAAACCGAAATTTGAAACTCCACTTTCAAGGACTATAATTTCTCGGGGGTAAGTTGAGTTAAATCACCATATTTTGGGTTCTCCTACATGTCCCCGATCTGTGTCGGTTCTTATGTGAAACACCCTGTACTTATCACGAGATTTTTAATTATAAAAAATAATATCTACCCACGTTTTATTGCACTTTATGTTGTTGACCTTTGAATAATTTTAGGCAACTTTTAGAGGTCAAACGATTGGTAATATCCTTACTTTTTGATATTACACAATTAGTAAAATTTAAATTAGTTTAGTGACTTAGTTTTGAACACCTGACCTTTAAAATATTGCAAGAAAAGTCTATTTCTAGATTATCTTCTCGTTTTCATGCTACAGGAAAATGTACGTGTACATATCAGAACAAAACTGCCATGCAGACCATGAGTATTTACATAATAAGTGTAGGTTCACCTCGTCTGTATCCAATTCTTTTATGTTCCTTCCTATTCAATTCTGTTTCATTGAATTTTATAGCATTTGTTCGCTTTGAAAATACCAAATGGCATTTGTTTAATGTTTCGCTGCATTGTGAGTTCGCTATTATTATTTAATTTACAATAATTAAAGTTTATTTACAACTGCTAGTCTTTATGCACGCATCTTATTTTGCTTTCACAGTTCTTCATTAATTATTGATGTAACAATAAACTGATGGTTATAATTACTTTTGATGGAATATATGAATATTTATATATTCAAAAACTGCTTCATAAGCAAGGCGTTTATATATTTGAAAGTTGGTACACCTGCTGCAACCCGTTAAATAAAATCTGCAGATAAACACGTATTTGGTTCACTTGTAGTTAAATCGGAGTAAAAGTCCTTATTCTATGGTTGTCGTTCGTTGTCTTTGCCTATTCTCATCGTCACCATTAGATCAAATCGTGGCGTGGTGTATGGCGTGTAGTGCTGGGCTGGATAAGTATCCGTTAATCCAGTTATTTTGGTGGAAATTATATTTAAATGCAGTGGTTTGATTACAATAATAGTACAGTCATTGAAGCTGAAAATCAGCTGTAACCTTCGAATTCTTTGAAACTGCATGGATTTGCATGAAAATTTGGAATAAGGCTCATCTTAGGCTCAAGTTCAAAAGTGACATAAGCCCGATTGACGGTTTTTGTTTTTTAGGGGTAAAAACTACCCCTAAGTGAAAAAAATTGAAAAAATTAAGTTTTAAGCATTTTATTGATAAAAATCTTGTTCAAGCACAAAGATTAAATAATGTTCCATGTTCTCGAACATGTTTTATGATATATTTGATCTTTTCGACCCTTTATTTAACCCTTAAAAACTACCCCTATGCAAAAAATAATGATAAAAAATTACTTTTTAAAGATTTGGAATGATTAAATCGTGCAATTATTTAAAATAAAAGTTACCTTATAGCTAATAAAAGATTTTTTCCATTTCAACCCCTAAAAACCACCCCTGTATTGACAAAAATGATAAAAAATTACTTTTTAAAAGCTTGGATTGCTCTAACGGTGCAATATTTAAAATAAAAATTCCCTCATTGCTTATGAAAGAATTTGTATCTCATAACACTTTTTAAATCACCCCTGTGCTAAAACCGATAAAAAATTTAAATCTTGGAATGCTATACCTAATTGTGCAATAATTTAAAATAAAAATTCCCTTATATTGTTTATTCACGCTGACGCGCACTTGAATCCTATCATTTTGTTCCTCCAAAAATGAGAAAGCCTATTTTGCTCCGAAAAAATGTCATTGGTTTTTTTTTACCATAACTCGGTTAATTTTGAACCCATTGTATCCTACAAAAAGGCATTTTAAAGATAATTTCAAGAGCTGTAAGATCGTTTGCATATAAAACCTTTTAAGTTCTTCGTTTTTTAAAGGGAAAGGATCGAAGGGCTCGAGACAGGTTGTTTTTTCACTAAAATGGATACTTCAAGCGGCGATTTCTTTTATTTTTTATGCTATAGGAATAAAAAAACAAAATATTTGTCGAAAAAGAGCTAAATTTTTGTTGTCTATCATTTTTTACGTATCTTTCATAGTTTCAGAGTTATTATATAAATAAGGCAATTATTTTTTAATAAGGAAAAATACGTTTTCAACTTTTACCGTACATTATTAAAAAAAGACGCATTCTAAACCGGTCTAACTTCAGGATCGTATGAACAACACTAATTGTAAAACAAAACTAATTGTAAAGGGTCTACGATTAATGTTAATTCTGATGGAAATGGTACAGCGATCACTGCTCATTTTTCCTTAAAAAATATGAGCAACCCATCTGTTTTTGACGATAACTCCTTCAATTTTGCTCTAATTAACTTTTATAAGTGCTCATTTTGAAGGTCTTTTTGAGAACTACAAAAAACGTAAAACAGGAGCGTTATATACACGTAAAATTAATCCCTTTTCCGTTATTTGACTTTGAATATATCGATTTGAATATTTTAAAAAACGATTTTCTTTGCTTATTTATAAGCTACATTTTTGTTCATTACATTTTTTTTAATAAAATGTGTAGTTTTTGAGTTATTCGCGAAAAATACTTTGAAAAAGTGTTTTTTCTTCTCTCAAAATTCCAAGTTTTCAATCGTGAATAACTAAAAAACTATTGATTTCTGGAAAAAATTCTTCGAATATTTTTTGCTCAAAATTTGAAAAAAAAAAATTTCCACCCCCGACACACCCCAACAGGGTGGAAGCGTCAATCGGCGCTATGTCACTATTGTTCAGTTTCAAAGAGTTCGGAGGTGAAAAGCTTCAATGACTGTACTATAATTAAAAACAATAATATATTGGGACTAGATTAATATTTGGTTAAATACACGGATAGTTAAATTGTTACCTATATTTACTTACGTATCTGTAACGTACAGTACAAGTTATGGCAATCTATTCGTCCGATCAGTTAACAAATTTCTTTAATGGAGACCTAAAATATTGTCTCTAAAACAGATCTGTGTAGAAACCACTGTGGCAGCTTGGTAGTATAGGTATAACATTAATACAATGATATTTAAATTAAAATTTAAAGAGAACATAAAGTGCTGCAAAATCATATTAGAGAAAAAAACAACTTTTAATTGGTTTTGCATACTCAGAATAGAGTCAAAAGTCACTCACTTGATAGTTCTGTTGCAATAGTTTCACTCATACTAACTCAATACTCATACTAACATAGTGAAAATTTTACTCAATCAGGTGTGGACAAAAATTGATACATTAATGAGTAAAACTGAGTGAATTTAAGTGATTCTTTTTTACAGTGTAGAAGGTACTGACAACGGGCATGAAATTTTCATCAGTTCGCTTTGATCAAACATAAAATCGACGATCGTAATAAAATACTATAGTAGGATCATATTCGATGCAAAGTAATAAATCATTGCCTGTCAAGGGAACCAATGAAGTACGCCTTTAAGGGTTTTACAAATTAAATAATTTCTTTATACATTATGAAGGGACGAGGGGACCAGTTCAGGTCTGGCACCCTCGTTCCTACAAAAATTTATTCTCATAAACTATTTATTTTAAATGTAATTTATTATAAATCCAATTTGTTTCCTAAATTACACGTATGTACTACATTTTACCTCTGTACGCGCCACTGTTGTTTACTTGTTTTTTGGAAGCGCTCTCTAATTGACGGCAAAGCTCGCCAGGTTAGTATTTGATGTAATGAGCGTTCAAATAAAAACGTGGTCAAATTGGTTCTGAAAATTTGGACGTAGGGCGTAGCGTATAGCAAATGAACTTAAACGTCATCTGTCATAGCGCTATATCGCCGCTATCAGTTTGAATATTTTCGTTTTAAAAAGCGTTTAAAATGGTGTTTTCTCAAGAACAAAAAGTGTTTATCATAGAGTCCTACTTTAGAAATGGACGCAAGATTGATGGAATATGGAAGTATTCTATTGAGGAATGTTTCATAGAATTTCAAAATCAATTTCCCGGCGTTGTTGAGTACAAAATTTTTCAAAGTGCAGTTCAGCGTTGTGTTAATGTTTTTCGTGAAACGGGCAGTGTAACAAGAAAAGAAGGAAGCGGCCGACCTAAAAAGCGGACTGAAGAATTAAAAGAAAATGTCCAACAAATAATGGAAAATGCGCCAAGAACTTCTGTACGTGTTTTATCACAAATGGTGGGAGTATCAGTCGGTACCTGCCACACAGTGTTAAAAAAAGATTTGCGTTTGTTCTCCTATCGTTTAACTTGTCAGCAAGAACTTCATGAAGTTGATTTTCCGCGACGGGCTGTATTTTGTGAATGGTTTTTAAACAACTACGGTGAACTTCATAATATCACCTTTTTTTCTGATGAAGCCTGGTTTCATTTAAGTGGTTACGTAAACTCACAGAATATGAGAATGTGGTCTTCTGAAAAACCAGATAACTTTTTTGTCGAGGGCCCTCTACACGCTCAAAAAATTGGAGTTTGGTGTGCTCTCAATCGAAGGAGGATTTATGGACCTATTTTTTTTAATGGTACTCTTACTGCGCAAAGGTATAGAGAAGAAATTATCGCTCCTTTTGTTAACCAGCTGGAAGAAAACGAAATTACAAACTTTTACTTTCAACAAGATGGCGCAAGGGCACATACGGCAGGCGAGACGATGAATATGTTGAGGGAAGTTTTCCAAAATCGACTAATAAGTCTCAATGCTGAACATGAATTTCCACCGAGGTCATGTGATATTACGCCGTGTGATTTCTTTTTGTGGCCTTACCTTAAAAACACTATTTTTGAACTGCCTATTCCTGATTTAAACCATCTGCAGGCTCGACTTATAGACAAGATTCGTGAAATTAACAATACCCCGAGCATCTTAGAAAATGTCTTTAATTCTTTGAGGAACAGGTGTGAAAAGTGCTTGGAACAAGGAGGGGGACACTTTCAGCAGCTGCTTTAATTTATTGTTATAACAAGGAGGGGGACACTTTCCGCAGCTCCTTTAATTGTTTGTTATTGTTATCACGATTATTCTTTAAAATAAAGTTATATAGTCATTAACGTTATTGAAACTGACAGCTGCTATACAGCTCGTTGAGAAATGAGGTTAAGTTGGTCGCTATAAGCTACTCCCTACGTCCAATGTGCCAGAGCCAACTTCGACCACGTTTTTATTTGAACGCTCGTTATAATCGACCAGTTCGTACACTCGATGCACCTGGGCGACTACAGCTACTACCAGAACACAGTGCGTATGCAGCGGTAGTTCAGATTTTACATTGAATATCATTTTAAATTTGAAATGATTTATCTTACGCCTTCTAAAAATGATGACACGATTTTCCTTTGATAAAAGACCGACAACTTTTTGCTCTACCTTGCATCGAATACGATCTTACTATAGTTCTGTTCAGCCTACATAGACTAACAATATTCATCCGCAACATAATTCCCATTAAGCTCCGCTCATGTGTACATAAAAGGTCGTACTCTATTAATTAGCTAACCTTGTGCCATACCACGCAAGCCTACCTGACAACACTTGTACATATTTGCAAATAGTATAAAGACCAGGTAACAAAGGTAACGCTTATGTACCGCACGTATTTATATAATGGATGACTTTTTTGGGGCTACTTACGTCTACATGAATGAATTTAATACCGTATTTTGACTTACTTTAAAAAATGTCACAGTCGTTATCTATTCGAAAGGCTTGTCAACCCTGACGCATTAATAATGATTATAATAATCAATACTTCATTTAATTATACAATATTTCAATTTCCGGTAAATTTATATTAAAATATTCATTTTGTGGCTTCGGTAATAAAATTGCGTTTTTAAGTTTCACCTTGATGTGAGCAACTAGCAAATTGATATGCAGATTATTAATTATACTTACAGAGATAAATTATTATACTCCCATTCGTTATTTTAGGTAGTTACGTCGTTGTACCGTATACCCATATGGCTTCGATAAGGTTTATGATCAGTGCTTGCGAAATGTGGTTCGTCATTATTAGCATAATAATTAGCATAATGCATAATGCAGTGACCAATGAATGTTTTGACATTAATTTAAAACAATGCGGGATAAACATTTTATAATTAATTCCAAACAATGCTCGACAGCGAAGCAGAGTTTTTTCTTTCCAGAATGTTCGCGATGAGAGTGAAAAAATGGAAATACTTCTTTATTTTACATTTTACTGAGAACAGTACACTTGGTAGAAAGTTTTGCTTCTATTTAAAAATAGTTTTCAATTAAGATTATATTTCATGTATGCAAGGAATTTATTATAGCTTCCTCCAATCTCTTCTAAGGATATGGACTGCATGTCGTTTATCTTCACAAATTAAATTATTTCTTATATGTTCAATAAACAACTTGCAACTTTTAAAATAATTTCACCAGAAAGAATACCATTAAACTTGTATTGTTGTGGGTAAATGCCACCAAATAGATGACGTACGGTACTTATCAGTACCCGTTGATAGATTACGATCGTACCTATTCTAAAATCGCATTTCAATTATTTATTACTCATCTTCAACTTCCTGCTATGAATACAAATACTGTTCAGTTGTATATGAAATAAAAAACTAATGTAAAGATACACACACCTTTAGTCATGAGGCCATTGGTTGTTACAATGAAGTTAGAAATTAACATGGGATTACTTTGCAAAAACTAGACAATCAATTTTTAGATAATCTTCGAGTGTAGCCTTGATACGCGGGAAAAGATGGCATCACGTTTTCTTGGAACAAGGTAAATTGAAAAATTCAACATTGTTAAAATTGGGTAAAAATAGACTTTGAAATACAGGTCGAGTCTTAAAAGTATACAGTCCCATTTAAAAAATATCGTGACGTCACCATTACAGTGTCACGAAAAAAAAAGTGCGTTGGTATAAATATCCCATTGAAACATTTACAGGGTGGACCATTAGTGTGAGAAAGTACAATAACTCCCTTGTTATAATACAGAAAAAAAGTTTATATAAAAGTTGTACAGAATCAAGAAACCTAGACTACAAAATTAATTTGAAACATACAGGACACTCCAAATATTGCATTTTTTAAATGGAACACCCTTTATATTTTTAAACAGTTGGATTTCTGAGAAAATTATTTATATGGCAATAAACAACCTAGACTACAAAATTAATTTGAAACATACAGGACACGCCAGATATTGCATTTTTTAAATGGAACACCCTGTATATTTTTAAACAGTTGGATTTCTGAGAAAATTATTTATATGGAAATATAAACAGTTTAACATTTTAGTGCGTGGTTGCCAAGTTAAGTTATGTAGAAAATTCTTCGAATTTTGAAAAAACATGACCTCGAAGAAGTTGTATTAACTTGCAACTACTAACACTTAGAGCAAAAATATTTGAAAGAGTTATAGGCAAATGTTAAACAAAGGCTCCTATATTAGCTAATATGTACAAGGTGATCCATTAACGGTATCGAGCGTGTAAGGGAATTAGTGAGAGACCTGGGAATTTCGTATGGAACACAAGTACTTTTCTCACACGAATGACACTAATTTTGCACGAAGCAAGAGTTGTCACATATCGCTTGACATAATTTTTTATTTGTCTATTTTCATAGGACAAAGCCTCCTTCGTTATGGAAACAATAATTTTTATAACTACTCAGATATTTGGAATTAATAAAAAAATGAAACATTGCAGTTATCAAAAAAATTTCAAATTAAATCAATAATTCTTTTTAAGGATAAGATTGGTATAGTTTTACAATTTAATTTTGGCTTGGATTATGTCGTTATTATTTAGAGAACTAAATAAAGGAGGATGTTCTAGCACAACTTCACTATTTTAGCGATAACTTGAAAGCGAAAAAAGATATCGACCTCCGGTTTATGTATATGTTTTCCATAATGAATCAAGCCATGGAGAAAAAACCTATATCGTTGCATTTAATTTTTTAGTAAACGGAGACAATTACAAAACTTTTCTCATTAGAACTTATCAGTTTTTGGTTTAGTTAGATGGCGCATCTGAAATATAAATAAACGAGACTAATAAGTCATCCATAGCTTTTTATATTGTGTCTAATTCCCCCAAAATAAACCATTTTTCGAACACCCTGAACACTCTGTTCAGTCATTTTTCTGTTCCAACGGAGATTTAAAAAATTATTTATCATATACGTACCTTCACATCAGTTAATTCTAAATCGGATTAGATCGAAAGTCAAATTAAAACAGTTATTTTATTCACAAATTAATATTGTTTTACTTCCATTGGCGATGAAAAGCGTCTTCCACCCTAGGAAAGTATACAACACACATGTGTTCTGAAAGTTCTAAGGCGTCTAAACTAAAGTAGTCTCCACGGAAACTTCCACAAAAGACCTAAATATAACATCGCGTGTGATCGATGCCACATTTCAGGACGAAAGAACTTCGGATTACAGATGACAAGGATATAAACTTCTCACTGAAGACAAACTTCCTTTGAACAATACGTAGAATTATATCAACTATACGTACACGAAAGTCGGATCAAACAGAGCGAACAAAGGCACGAATTCAGTTCATAAAGTTAGTTTTACATCGACGTAACTTCCCTTCAGTACAAAAGCATTTTGTTCGTTTCCCGAACGTAGAAAATGTTACAGAAAATATGTCAGTGAAGCTGAATAAAGTCGAGAAATTGAACGGTAGTCGTACACAGAATGTAAAAATAATACCTATAAAATGTTGATGTGTTAATATTCATCATTTGTAATAGTATAGTATATGTTTATTTTAGTTTGTGAAATATCTTTGTGTAGTGTAACATTTTTAATTATTTCTTTTTTTAGTGACTGTACAGTATATTTTTGTATTTTCGTTTTCAGGTTTTTTTTTTAAGATATTATGAAAAAATATGTATACAAATCAAGTAAGTTGATATGGTTAGAGCCAACCTCTTCTCAGGAGAAAACGATGCTGTTGCAAGAAAACGATACTAAAAAAGTTCAATATTTACGACAGAAATTGAGAAAATAAACTTATGATATTACATTAGGAAAATTAGCAAAAATAAAAGAGAAACTCGAAAAAAATCCTATCCGCGAGATTATTGTAAAATTCTAGAAGAAAAGTCTAAAGGAACATAATACAAGACATCTCTCATCTCGTGAGTCAAAAACTTTTATTAGCTAACTTTTCTATTTAAACAAATAAGTGAGGTAAACAGTTTTTTCACGAATGTATAATATAAATCATTACCATGGAAAATACTTTACAGCACTATACTTTCGCTAAACTGACAGATAAATAGGTCTTTTTTAAATATGCAACAATTTATTTTTTATTGTTTTTGATAATTCTTCAAAATATGCCAATAATATGCATATACTGGTATGCAGCCGTTTGCCAATATATTCATTATAATAATAATTGTTTATATCACAACAGGCACAACGCTAAGTATATAAGCCAAGTTATCGAAACTAAATCAACATGGTCTTGTGGCTTAAAGCGTTACGCGTTGTCTTACTAATCTGAAGGTTCGGGGTTCGGTCCCTGATGAGGTATGGTTTTTTTTCAATTAATATAATATTTCGAATGTAATTTTTCATCGTCCACATTTCAAGACAAATATTTCCACGCCAGTCGCTGGTCACGAAGTTAATAACTTCTCACAGTGTTGCCAAATATCTGCTGATTCGAGGCGCGGTAGATTGCTTGTTAAATTCTGCCAGAAAATCATGAAATATAAAATACAGATAAGTAGGTA
>NW_019416441.1:21661-29196 GCF_000390285.2 Anoplophora glabripennis
ATTTTAATTTAACAAGTCTCATTTTGTAGATAATTTTACTCCCTACAAGCTGTCTGAGAGTCACTTTTCGCTAAAATTGATGGTTTTCCCTGCAAAGTGAAAAAACTGTTTTCCTCACTTATTTGTTTAAATAGAAAAGGTAGCTAATAAAAGTTTTTGACTCACGAGATGAGAGATGTCTTGTATTATGTCCCTTTAGACAATTTTACAATAATCTCGCGGATAGGACTTTTTTGGAGTAAAAATTTAATTTGCTTTGGTCTATATGTGTTTCTCGAACAAAAGGGTCTTTCTTGTTCCAGTTTTTTTATTTGGCTTTGAAATAAGCGGGATGAAACTTTATTTATTCCCGTAAGAAATTATTTACTCAGTTCTGTTTTAGTTTCCCATTTTCGCATCCTATAAAGGAACACATTTCCCTGCCGAATAACCCTTTGTTTATTTTCGCAAACGACATCGCCCAGATATGAAAGACACCAGAAGTAATTCATGGTCGACATCCTAACACAGAGTAGTGTTTAGATATGTAAACGCGAGGAAAAAGCGAAACACATATAGACATAAATCTTGAGCTGCACATAAGATATCTTGCTAGGGGCAAGAAAATATACGAGTATATGTACATATGATAAATAATTTATACCGCGCGCAACTTCAACAACAGTAATTGACAAAGAATTTTCAGGGTAATATAATGAACGGTTATTACGACGACAATACAACGAAGCCCGAGCAGAACACTAAGGCCTACAGGGCTGTATGTTGAAAAATTTAACAGTATACTTTTAATGTTTTTACCGCTACATCAAACTGATATTATTTCTTTATTTTACCATAAAACTTTACTTTTACGGCATATTTTGAACGCCATTAAATTACTTAAAAAATCCATTATAAGAGATTGCCGATTGCTGTTAAAACGTCACATATATGGTGAGGTAATTGAATGTTTTTATTGTGAACGAATGCACCCAGTTGGACGCCAACCAGTGATTTATAAAACTATAAAAGACCAAATAAATTCGCTATTGCTAAAAGTACATATAACGTCATTTATGATGTTCAATAAATCTCTTGCAATGTCCTGGTGTTAATGACATCTGGTGACCCTAACTGAAACCAGTTATGGATTTTGGTTATTTCAATTCATAATTATTTTTACCTACTAGTTTTTTGATGCAGTATTTTTCGTTCGCGTAGCATATATATTTATAAAGTTATTCTATTTTAAATATGTATGGTGTACCAAATTCTGCACCTCGTCTCCAACTTTTATTTTTGCAGATAGAAACGTCATTTTGCCAGATGAACCAAATTAGCATCACAAAGTTGTGAAAATAAATATTATCTATCTTCAATGAGGAAAATGTGACGAAAAGAGGGTACAGTAAGCTCAGTGTGGTAAAAGTGAGTTTATTCAGGGTTTCCCATTAAAAAACTTAAAAAGAGCAATTAACTGACACAAGGAGGGAAGTCACCTGATGAAAGAAGTAAAATATGAAAACAAAAAGATCTCTTTGTAGTAACCACTTTTTACATGATTACTTTTTGCCAAGAGTGATAGCGGAATACCAACTATACAGAATATTTTTTTGAATGATTGCATTATTTAACAATTGCAGTATATTAGGTGTGTTTTTTGTGATAATCATATTCAGACATATGTAGACTTTTAATATTGAAGGACATTGTTTGACTTTGTTAGATAAGTCTTATTTTGAGTTTGTTTGAATTAAGCAAAAATTGCTAAAGCTCATAATAAAATATATTGAAAAGAAACATTATACAAATATAAAAAAGAATCAAACAACGAAAGAAGATTATTAAATTCACATTATAACAAGTTTCCTCAAGTTGAGATCAATAATTTAACTTTCAATAAAATGGTTAAATATTTATCAGATGCTATTAAATCTCTTGCTGGATTTTTTGATGCATATAAACAAAACACAAAACATTTCATGGATAAACTTGCATCTAGCAGTTTTAAAATTGTTTAATAGTGACTTTTGATGTAGTCACTAGTCAGTCTATTTTCCAATCTTTCATTAGATATAACTGTAACATTGTCAAAAATAAATTACACATTGATACAAAACTAGAAAACAGACTATATTTAAAATTTAAAACTATATTGGAAATACTTATTATCTCCAATGTTAAGTAATATTGTTTTGGAATACTTTAAGAAATTAATAAAATAAAAAGAAAACTAAAAGATCGTTTCGCTAAACTGTGATAAACTAGTTTAAAATAAAAATTGACAAAAGAAAAAATAGGAGCCGGCCCTGTACATTTTTCTCTATTTATTAACATGCAAGGGGCATGTTATTAAGTCATTGCAATAGCTGGGAGTGGCCTAAACACCCATGGAGCGAGCTATGTGGCATATAACGACCGACGTCATCAAAATAATGTGCCTACGGAACAGATTTTTGCGACTCGAAGACGTTTATGGATGTGCAATGTAGGGGAGACAGGGACTGATTGTTACAATCAATTTCAAACCTGCCTCATAAAGTTTGTTTCAGATTTACGTAACATAAATTCTAGGGGTTGTAAGTAAAATAGAATATTTTGATTTCAAGGTAAGTACCGAGTAAAGTTAGTTTTAGTACTCAATTTTCATTAATAAGTGACAGCTAAGGCCGAAAAGCTTTTATATTCTACAGCAAAAAAGTCCAATTAATGGTGCGGTGAGTATCATAAGGATAGCAACCTAATAAACAATAAACATTGGTTGTTTGAAAAAGTAGTGTCAGAATTATATATTGTAATTCATATTCTAAGAAAAATAGGTTGGAACAACCAAGTATTGAGCGTAACATTTATTCCTAACCAGCCAATTTTTCAGTTAACAAATGTTTACTTTAGTACCATTGATTAATTTAAAAGAAAAAGGTGTTTATTTTGTTTTAAAATAAATCTGGCTTAAGAAAAGAAAAAATGTACATTGTAACAACCAACTCCTGTCTCCCCTACAGATGGGACTATCGTGAATGATGGAATCTTATTTGGATGGATGAATGCCGAAAGTCCTTGAGTACGTGATCGTTTCTTCTTTTGTTTCTGCAACCTTCTAGCTTCGCTGATATACAGGGTGGTGTCTTTGAAAATGCTTCACTATTTCTAGTCACACTGGAGACTTTTTCAAAAGTTCTAGAAAAACAATTAGATTCACCTATTTAAAACAACTTTATTTTTTTATATTATGTAACTTTTGAATGTTGAAGTAGAAGTACCCTCATCAGCGTTTAAAAGTGAGAGAATTTATTAAAGAATTTAAAAAAATCTATTTTAGAATTTTTATAAACAAAAGAGAAAAATTCACAATTTGCAAAGTTGTGATAATTACTTTATACCCAAATTCCTATGCAGGGTTTCCCAGAAATAAGTGACAAAATTTTAAGCTCGCATGTAACACAAGCGATCACCTGTGACTGATGTTTTTTTTTTTACGAAAACCTCAGTTTCTAAATTAGATAAGATAATTTTATAAAACTATAATTTTTTGTTATCCGCCATTCGAACAAAGTCCGGAAAATTTAGTTGAGGTAATAATAAAAAGAAACAAGCACAAAAAAATGGGAATTAAAGCTAGCAAAAAATTTCAGGAAATGAAACATTCGCATACGTTAGTATGATATTTCTTAGGGTTATTTTAATAGGTACAAAATATCGAAGAAAATACAAGTTTTCGAAAAAATTTATTAGTATGTTTTTAATAAGTTAAATACGTGGTAAAAATGTCATTTATTTCAGGGACACCTTGTATTATCATGTAATAGGCATGATGACAGATTTTGAAAAACTGTTCTATGATGTTCGGAAGTATTTATTATTTTCAAAAAATATCTTATTTCTGTAGAAAATAAAAGGTTTAGTAGAAAAATATTGACATTTTAATTTTAAGTCTAAAATCACGCAAAAACGGTGGCCGGTGTCATGGCGCCTACGTGACGTCACATCTATATTTGTCAACAGTAAACATAAGGTGCTAATATTTTGTGTTGTAGGATTCATTAGTTAAATAAAAATACAAAGTTACATTAATATTTATATGGATTTTATTTACCCTGAAATTGTACTTTGGTATAATAATGGATACACATATTATCTTTCCATGAAGAGACTAAAACATTAAGAAAATCTGATACATACTTCTCATCAAATGTAACATTAATTATTTCTATCTCTTTTTATTTGTACTGTAGTTGCAATCAGCTACACTGGAATAGCCCTTTTGAAGCCCTGTTAAATACCTACATTTGTAGTTGCCATCTGCACATAAAAGTTCTGTGTCAGTTTTTTTTTCACATAATATTTAAAAGGCTTCATATTCGTGGTACATTTATTTTCAATAATGCTGACTTCACAGATTCCATCTTTTAGAGACTTTTCAAGTACCTAACGTTTCCTGATTATGGTGTTCGTAACACAAAACTAAGCAACTGATAGTTGAGAAACACAAAATATTTAAACGAAGATAGATATTGTCGAAGTACAAATGACACAAAACGACATTTACATAGATGTGACATAATTCGCTCTGATTAGTGTTCAACCTATCATGACGGTTTGCTGTATTCTGTAGTTTTATTTTATCAAAAATATTATCAATCTCGCTCATAATATAAAAATAAATACGTTTTTTATAATCCATGAATTTTATTTCATTAGATAAATATATAATTTTAGTGATTTTTGGTTACTGTCATCATGCCTATGTTTTTTAATTCACGTATCTTGAAAAATTTGTAGACTTATATTGTAGAAATACCAAATTTAATGTCGCCAATATTTCAGAAGTGCTATTCGAGAATACCTGGAAAATCGGTATTCTGTATAATATTTTGTGGGGCTGCAGTAGGTATATAAATCTAAAAGTTCCCTTATTTTTTTAATTTTGAAACGTAGTTTCATATCTCTTCTTTTTGTCAGACAAAACTTGTGTTTAAAATTAAAGTTTTGTATTAAAAAAAGACTTTTTCTGATAAGGTTCTACGAAACAACATAATTTATAGAAACAACAACGGCCAGACAAAATTTTTGTAGGTCTAAGTAGTGATTTGTTATTTTGTAAAGAAACACTAAATTATCTATTTATAAAAATTCTACCCAAACACGGCCATATATTTTTTTATTGATTTGAATTTTCACAAGAAAATATTTATGCAAACTATTTAGTAAAATATTTATTTAGAATTGTTCTTTTTTTAGCTGACTTGTTTATACTAGATGTCAATAAATATTATAGAATATTTAAAATGACGGTATTATTAATCAAAACAAGAAAAAACTATATTAGAACTATCCAAAAAACGTTTATAAAAATACATGCTTCATTTTTCTGGAAGTAGATTGGAAAATTGGATTTCACAGCAATTTGTTTTATTTACAAACTAAAACTTATCCAGTAATTTATAGATATGACCCCTTTCTCTCTATACACCGGTACACCCAGTTAAGAATAAATGCTGTAATGGTGTCTGGTACCGTAATTTATTGCTTGCGTCTCGCATACACATTTATCTTCATATTTTTTCTCCGCAGTGTTTCGCAGTTATGCCTGTGTCTAGTTTTGACAAAGTCCGGCTTAGCTTTTCCATTCCATTACCTTAGTCTTCATTCTCCTCAGCTATTTTATATGATATTCGCAGATTCCCAAATATATATACATACCATTGACAGGGCCCAATTAACGGAAATTACTATTATTTTATTGCTAAAAACAACCGAACAAAATTAAAAATGAAATGAGTGATTCTTTTATAAAATTAAATGACTTAAACATTACACACCAGTTAAGACAGGCACTTTTTTGCTATCAATTATAATAATTTGTTTACTAATAATGAAATTTGTTTAACTCAAACATCCCACGAGCTATTTAGATCAATACTCTAATTTATCAAACAGCAATAAAAAACAGTTATTGTACCTGAATACATTTAAATATAGTTAAGTCCGAGGTTATACTATTTTCAAAAGGTTATGTAATACATCGACTACGCGTTGTTATTATTTTCATACTCATACCCAACACTTTTTTTAATCAATTCACACTTTTTCTAACGGTCGTGGGTTGAATTTTCAAAGCAAAATCTTACTAAAGCATTAATCGAGTTAAGTGGAATATTGAATCACCGAAATGGACTGATTAATTGGAATTCTGCTTCGGTATCCACTTACTCAGTGCCATTACTCCGACGCCACTGACGTTAATTCGACTGGCTGTACATATCAGAATGTGCAATTGTTAATTCCAAATGGAATACTAGGAACAGGAAGTTATGTGATTCGTGTCACTATTGCTATTTATAACTTCTATTTGCCCATGAATCATATAGTCAATTGTGAATAGTTTGGCTTTAAGATATACCTAGTTGGGAGCGTGAAACAGCTAGGTATAAATATATCCTCTTTAGTAGAATCATTAGGCGTTATACTTATAACTTTGTTATTTTAAATGGACCACCCTGTATATTATAGCATTTTTGAATTCCTTGGTTAATATTAGGCAGAGTTTGTTAAATGAGCATGGTGTTTAAAACTTACCGTTTTCTGAAACTGAAACTCGGAACACAACAAGGAGAAGAATACTTACTTTATTGCTAGAAGTGTCCTCCACTTTGATTAATACACAAACGAATTCGGTTTTTAAAAGACCGTTCAACATTGGTCAGCATGTCTGGCGTAATTTATTGAAATCCCAATGTAATGCGCTGCCACATATCTTCTGCGGTAGTTGCTGGTGTAACCCGTTTAAAAAAATCATCATCTTGATTTAAAATCTCAAGTGCACACTGACAAAACTCCAGTCTCCGCTGAAAGTCTACTTTTAATAATTCTTGGTATAATTGAATACGATAAGGATGTGCTGTGCTGTGCTTTTGTAAAATCCTATGTATCGACGTTGTATTAATAACGAGCGTTCAAATAAAAACGTGGTCAAGTTGGTTCTGAAAATTTGGACGTAGGGCGTAGCGTATAGCAAATGAACTTAAACGTCATCTGTCAAAGCGCTATATCGCCGCTATCAATTTGAATATTTTCGTTTTAAAAGGCGTTGAAAGTGGTGTTTTCTCAAGAACAAAAAGTGTTTATCATAGAGTCCTACTTTAGAAATGGACGCAAGATTGATGGAATATGGAAGTATTCTATTGAGGAATGTTTCATAGAATTTCAAAATCAATTTCCCGGCGTTGTTGAGTACAAAATTTTTCAAAGTGCAGTTCAGCGTTGTGTTAATGTTTTTCGTGAAACGGGCAGTGTAACAAGAAAAGAAGGAAGCGGCCGACCTAAAAAGCGGACTGAAGAATTAAAAGAAAATGTCCAACAAATAATGGAAAATGCGCCAAGAACTTCTGTACGTGTTTTATCACAAATGGTGGGAGTATCAGTCGGTACCTGCCACACAGTGTTAAAAAAAGATTTGCGTTTGTTCTCCTATCGTTTAACTTGTCAGCAAGAACTTCATGAAGTTGATTTTCCGCGACGGGCTGTATTTTGTGAATGGTTTTTAAACAACTACG
>NW_019416441.1:29785-105633 GCF_000390285.2 Anoplophora glabripennis
CACTGTGTGGCAGGTACCGACTGATACTCCCACCATTTGTGATAAAACACGTACAGAAGTTCTTGGCGCATTTTCCATTATTTGTTGGACATTTTCTTTTAATTCTTCAGTCCGCTTTTTAGGTCGGCCGCTTCCTTCTTTTCTTGTTACACTGCCCGTTTCACGAAAAACATTAACACAACGCTGAACTGCACTTTGAAAAATTTTGTACTCAACAACGCCGGGAAATTGATTTTGAAATTCTATGAAACATTCCTCAATAGAATACTTCCATATTCCATCAATCTTGCGTCCATTTCTAAAGTAGGACTCTATGATAAACACTTTTTGTTCTTGAGAAAACACCATTTTAAACGCTTTTTAAAACGAAAATATTCAAATTGATAGCGGCGATATAGCGCTTTGACAGATGACGTTTAAGTTCATTTGCTATACGCTACGCCCTACGTCCAAACTTTCAGAACCAACTTGACCACGTTTTTATTTGAACGCTCGTTATAAATACGTGAATTGCCCCTATGAATGTCATTCATGAATATCAAACTTAAAATCATATGAAACAGACATTTTTAGTTATCCCTGCTGGTTAACGAGATGTCCCTTCATTGATTTGTTATTGTATAGCCCTGTTCAAAGATTTGTAAAATTGTAAATTCTAAATATTAATAGACATAAGAACAGTTTCGTAAGAGTATAGTAATGTAAATATGACGATGCCTAATATTTAGCAAGGGAGATGTGATAAAATAGTGACATAAGAATAATTAATGTGTGAATCATCTAACAATAGCCTTAGGGGCTACCAAGTTTTTACAGAAATAATACTTTATTCAAGCGAAATTATGACTGTTTACCGTATCCGCAAAGTTTTTTAGCGTTATTCTTCGAAAACAATGCGCCTACTTAATAAGCTGCTTAATAATCATTCATACAAGATGAATTATATTAATAATTATATTATTTATCTTCCTTAACTTTTTCTTTAGTAGGTAGATAAATATTCTATGATTAATCATTATCAATATTTGAGTACTTGTATTAATATTAAATCCTTTTTTTCTTCTATACACTCATCTTCAAGCCTTCGAAACAAAAAAGCGGTTTGTTGAAATCGCGATTATTTTAGAAAATAAGATTGACCGCTTGGGATGAAATCAATTGAAATGGTATATTAACTCTATTATGTTTTTGAGACCTTGAGCAAATATATGAGTTTGTTGCCCGTAAACATATTTTTTGCACACATTGTCTTGCCGATGTTTTATGCTGTTTAATTTTCTTTTATGCCGTGACCCAAAACGACCGCAAAAATTTTAATTGCTTCACTAATTTGGTCCGCGCAACCTAGACAAAGACCGAAAGAAACGCGCGACGCCAGGGGACGCGGACGGATGATTAAAGTTGTGGGCCTTTTGTTCGTTTTTTAATCGTTTTTTGGTTTCCGCCTTGCTCATCTTTTTTTATGCATTTAGCAGGAAGCGTATATGTGCTTGTTGGGCACATCTACTTTTACACAGTGTGTTAGAAATTTATTTACCACAATTTGAAGAAGTAAAAATAAACAAAAAAATCCTCAGTTAGGACCCAATCAGGTCCAATTCAACCAAAGAATTGAAAAGGGTTTCAAGTCCGTTTTTAAGTTTTACTCGAAAATCAGGCTTTTTTCGAAAAACATAAAAGGGTAGTAATTTGTAGAAAATTGAAAGACGAATCCGAAAATATCATGGTTGTTATCGTAAAGCAGTGACGTACTATTTTATTTAGAAAAATATGCCACCGATACCCCATATCTCCGCCACTGGAGCATATAAATTCTAGTAAAAGCCTCAGATTTTGGACAATATTTAAATAAATACGTGTGCCCAATTTCAAATTATTTCACTTACTAGTTTTTAAATTAGGTATTTAAAAAAATTCAAAATATTTTTTGAAGTTTAACACCCTGTATCTTTTTAACGTCCTACATAAAAACTTTATAGGAAATACTTCAAAATTCACCAAAGAATATGAGGTTTAATTTTTGGTCACCATTTGTGAATCACCCTGTATTAAAATGATCTCTGGATTATAAGACGAAGTTTTCTTAAAATTTTCTAAGATAAAATTAGTGGGTAAAATATATGAGACAGAATTATGCACTACGTTATGTGTATTCATACGAGTTTAAAGGTTAATAAATAATTTATAAGGCCTAAAGGTTGACGGGAAAGATTCCATTTCATACTCATGAAAATTTAAATATTTAAAGTACTTAAGGTTGTTTTAGCGTGACATTTCTGTCAGCCTCAATAAATCTTGCATACGCTTCTTCAAAATTTCGCCTTTTAAAATGTTTGAAATAATGTGTTTATCGAATTTCTCTAAACTTTCTATTCGGTCATTAAATTTATCCCTTGTAATTTATAGTGTTTTATTAATTTGTGCTAATGTTTAATTATATTAACAAACTACAGCATATTTATCTTAAGAGAGATACTGCAGTTTTTGGCTAAATAAATAAAAAATCCCGAGCAGGATAAGAATACATTAGGAGAAAAATAATCCTATTTACAAAGAATAAAAAAAGTATTAAAAAAAATCAAATACAGGATGTCCCGTTCATGTTTCAAAAAAACTTGTGTGCAAGTTCCTCATGGAAAAATAATTGGGGTTTTCGAGATACAGTGTGTTGAAGTAGTTACTTTCCAAATGGTTTTCCTTAATTATCTTTAAATCGGCTAACGATAAAAATGTTAAAATTTGTACACGAGTAAACATCAATTGGACGGTAAGAGTAATGTGCAAATGGTTTCTTTCTGAAAAGCAGTGTCGCCGATACAGGTAATTGAAGGAGTACAATATAAGAAAAAATATGTTAAAAGTCAGAATTTATTACATTTCTAAACGGTTCTGTAAACTCTAAAGGATACTACAAAAAAGGTATACTTGTCGAAATTCGGTAGCATATACCATTTTCGAGAAAAATTAAGTTGTATTTTTATTGCTCACATAAAGCGGCACAAGTACATTAACAAAATATTAAATTGAAAGAGGAAATGAGCTGAAGACACTTAGCTACCAACAGTATTTGCATTTAAGACTATAATTTTAATTTCTTACGTATCACATAAAACAATTAAATTGTAAAACATTTTATTAACTAAAAAAAATTAAAATTTACTTTAAGTTTCAGTTTGTCGTAAACTAATATTTGAAAAAGTAAATCAAAATAAACAGATTATGGTAATTAATTATCTATTATTAACTAATTTTAGAGTTTGTAAACTACTACACTACCATTACTAAAATAAACAACTATTGAATGGACTGAATTGTTGATGGACATGAAAAATATTAGGAAACAGACTCGGAGACATACAAAACAGAACAGCTGCACAATGAGCAAAACGCGAAATACTACAGTAGATACTGAAATTGTCTCTCATTTCCTTCTATACAGCTTCATTTTTCTCGAAAATGGTACATGCTACCGAATTTCGACAAGTATACCTTTTTTTTGTAGTATGCTTTAGCTTTAGAGTTTACAAAACCATCTAAAAATGTAATAAATTTTTATTTTTAATATTTTTTTTTCGATTGAACCCCTCTAATTACCTGTATCGGCGACACTGCTTTTCAGAAAGAAACCGTTTGCACATTATTCTTAACGCACAGTTGATGTTTACTCGTGTACAAATTTTGGCATTTTTATCTTTAGCCGATTTAAAGATAATTAAGGAAAACCATTTGGAAAGTAACACTTTAACATACTGTATCTCGAAACCAGGGCGTATAAGAAAAAGACTTTACATGAACTAACCCTATTATTTTTCCATGAGGAACTTGCACACACGTTTTTTTGAAACATGAATGAGACCCTGCATAATAGCTTTTATTTTAAGTAATATTCAAATATAGGGAAAATGTGCTCAACATAATTTTTTATAGTGAAAGTCCATTCTTCTGCTTTTGTCTGAAATAAACTTTTCAATTACATTTTATTAAAGTTTGATATTTCTTGCACCACTGATTTTTCAATAGATGTCATTGTAAGTGCTGTTGGTCTGTCTTTTAAATCTAATTTTAAACTTTTACAAATTTTAACACACAAGAAACAATGCGTAGGTAACAAAATTTTACACCACATTTAAACAAATTACGATTAATAAGAAAAAAACCAGTGAATAGATATTATTTATAGCCCGAACTGTATAGTAAATATGCAGAGACCCACCAACCAGCCGCCACTGTTGAAACACCTTGATGGTTAGTATAATTTTTGTTACAATCGACACCAAACAGAAACTGTGTTTCGCTTCCAATTAGCCCTGTAGCCAGGGGGGTCCCAATTGCCTCCTTCATTTAGAAGGAGTTACCCCAAGTATTTTTTGGGTATTTTGAGCTGCAGAACACGAATTTTTTGGGTAGAAGTTTGCCCGGATCTTGATAAGTTTTTTTATTAACAAAAAACTTGCAAAATACTGAGAACTTAGTTTTTGGCAATCGGCCTTTACTTGTTGCCAGTCGAGCTTCAAAATTGCACTGAAGATGTAGAATTATTAACGTTCATGTTACAAGATGAATAGCTTAATTAAATCAGATCTTTGCATTATTTGTCAAAAAAATTTTAATTTTAATTATTGTAATACTGCAATATTCATTAAATTGTTAATGTTTCGTTCAGTTTTCATCGTTTCTTTGGTCTAGAAATGAAGAGTACGCGTCAAGATCGTGTATTAAGCGCCTGTAAGAAGGTAACCGCTCTCTTATGCGGCGGCTACACGACAGCGACTTGCCTGCACGGTATGGTTTGCGCAATAAACACGGAATACTGTGTTGTGGCCACACGATGCAGGTAAGACCGTGCAGGCTGCAGACACTGCAGGCAGCAATCAGTACGTCTCTCAGGAATATGTATCCAAGCGAAGAATTTTTTACATTAATAAAAAAATAAATAAATAGACGTCATCGTTCAAAATGGTCAAAAAATGGATTCTGAACAGAAATATACATTCACATATAAATTTAATGAAGGATTTGAGAGAAGATCCCGACGATTGGCGTAATTATATGAGAATGGATGAAATGGCGTATACTGAATTACTAGGATTGGTGATCCCTTCATAAACCGACAAAATACTGTAATGCGCGAATCTATGTACATATGTACAGTGTGTTTCACTTAAAGTCGGGACACCTCCGTATTTAGGAAAAAGGCCTACTTTTTGATATTATATTTTTTGACATGTGATCTTTTCTACGGCCTACAATCATTAAGAAAAGACCCTCAAAAATTAAAAAACATATTAGGCATTTTTTTAAGAAAGAAATGGATAGCATTTTCGATTTGATCACACCTCAAAACTCTAAATACAAAATTTCATTATTATAGCTTTTACAGGGTGTTCACAAAATAGGTGCAAACTTCGAAAAATTCCACGTATTGCAGAGTATCCTGTATTAAGAGTGGAAAATATTTTCAAGATATTTTTCATAATTTTATTAACCGAAAGTATATCCATGCAGTTTCATTGATTTCACTCATACAGGGTGCTCACAATAGGACAAGCAAATTATATATATTTTTTATTATACCAGAAATGAGTTTCACAACAAAATAATATTTAAATATTACTGTTTTCTGTTAGTCCACATAATTTGGTATGCACTGTTCAATTCGTCTCATCTTATTTCTAATAACTCTCCTCAACTGATGTGGTGTTATTTGTCGACATGTTTGTCTATTACATAAAAATCAAGTGGCGTCAAGTCTGCAGCTCTTGACGGCCACTCAGCTAACGGACTGTTGCGACCTATCCACTTTCTCGGGAAATACTCATTCAACCAATGACGTACCTACTATTACCGCATTATGAATAAGTGCTCCATATAATTGAAGGTAGAGGTTCTGTCTTACATGAAGAGGAAATACATGTACTGAATCCCAGAAATCATTGTTTAAAAAATTCATAAAAATCTCGCGTTTAGATTAACGCAAAAAAAGAAGGGCCTAATTATTTGATCACATAAAATCCTACAAAACACGTTAAATTTTTAATTAAGATTTATGTAATATAATTAGACAAGCATGTCGACAAATAACACTACATCAGTTGAGAAAAGTTATTAAAAATAAGAGGAGACGAATTGAAGAGTGCATGATGGACTAATAGAAAATAGTAATACATATTTAAATATTATTTCGTTGTGAAACTCATTTCTGGTACTTATAATAAAAAATATAGATAATTTGGCTGTCCTATTGTGAGCATCCTGTATGAGTAAAATCAATGAAACTGCATGGATATACCTTGAAAATATTTTTCACTGTTAATACAGGACACTTTGCAATAAGTGAAATGTTTCGAAGTTTGCACCTATTTTGTGAACACCCTGTAAAAGCTATAATAATGAAACTTTGTATTTAGGGTTTTGAGGTGTGATCAAATCGAAAATGCTATCCATTTTTTCTTAAAAAATTGCCTAATATGTTTTTTAATTTTTGAGGGTATTTTCTTAATGATATTAGGCCGTAGAAAAGATCACATGTCAAAAAATATAATATTCAAAATTAGGCCTTTGTGAGTACTACCACATAAAAAAAAGAATTTTGGAAATCGGCCAACGCCGTCCTAAATACGGAGGTGTCCCGACTTTAAGTGAAACACACTGTATATATCTCCTCATGAAAGATTGAGTTGGTACTCTCAGATATTTGGCTACATGGAGATCATATAGAGATTTAAGGTTTTCTGCCGCAATTTCTCTTAACTGAACACCGTGCGCCGTCCACACGCTCAAATTTTACCGTGCAAACCGAATTTGCACAAACAAAATCTTCAGCAAGTCGAAGTTTACGCAAGCCGCGCTTTTCAGTTTGTGCGAGATAACGTTTTGCCGGCCACACGTACGGGCTTCCCGATACAAACTGGTTTGTGCAGGCAAGCGCGCGGTAAAGCCTGTATGTGTGGCCGGCCCATTAGATACATGGCGACGCACCCTTCTGAACACTTAATCGCTATTTGTTTATAGCTTCAAATAACAGTGGAAAAAACAAATTTTCACACTGCAATTACTCATAATTTGTAGTATTAACGTGAAATGTCAAACGCCGACATCAGAATTACAAACCTATTAAATCAAAAGTTATTAACAATTGAAAATCGCAAAAATTGCGTTTTTCGAGTTTTAACGGCGTTTATCTCGAAAACTACGCGTTTCACAAAAAAATTGCAAGAGACATTTTCTTCTTAAAATGGGTCAAAGAACAAGATAAAATACTTTTTATTTTGCAAAAACTAAATTCTCAGTATTTTGCAAGTTTTTTGTTAATAAAAAACTTATCGATATCCGGGCAAACTTTTACACAAAAAATACTTGGGTAACTCCATCTAAATGAAGGAGGCAATTGGGACCCCCTGGCTACAGGACTAAATATTTGAAGAATCGTAGAGTTCTTAGTAAAAAATTTTAATTCTGTTTTTTGTTGTTTATTTTGTCGACGGTTTTGAATTAAAGTTTGCCACGACTTGATTTGAAGGATGTCGTCACGTCGCTGGCACACCTTGTTTAAAATCACTGTAAGTCATACAGTACTTACGTTATTGACAAGCGGTCCGCAGTAATCCGGCGCCCCTGGTTGCGCCAGCAGGTTTATGTCGAGCGTCGCGGATTTGGATCCGTCGCCGTTCTTCATACAAGACGGCGTCCTGTAATCCCTCGCGTGAATGGTGCCCACGAAGGAGCCATTAAAGTTCACCCTGATGTTCATGTGACCGGCTTTGCACGTCGCAGACACTTGGGGGATGAAATCCGTCTCCAGCAGTTGGCTCCATGCCTGCAAAAAATAAAATTGGGTTATTTACGTCTACACCGGAGAGAAAAGGGTCGATTTCAGATTTTATTTATCATTTATAAAATTTAGGGGGAAATTTCTGGAAATTGTACTGTTTTCTTTTATTAAGAAAGTACAGTAGAAATACTAGTTGTTTGTAATTTATTGTAGGTATATCATAGATTAGATATGCAATTGCGATTATACAGGGTGTTTCAGAAAGACCTCCCGTAAATTCAGGGGGTGATAGTACGACAAAAAATAAGAAATTTTTGTCTTATGAACGATATGTCTATCTCCTCTTGTTTTCGAGATACAGAGCGACAAAATAAAATTTTTTAAATAGAATTTTTACGAAAATTTCCAAACGGTGCGAAATATTTTTATGAAATTTGGTATTCCGAGGTTTTTAAGGACGCCAAATACATTGGCCTAATTATTTTTTGTATATTTTATAGAGGGCGCTAGTTATGCTACATCCGTATTTCAATTTAAGTTCTAATTTTTTTGAGGTTAGGTTTTTTAGCTTTCTGGTTCCAATTTCTAATGTACAGTTTTATTTTCTAAAAATAATGTACTCCTGTTAGAACTTCCTAATGTGGAAGGTTTTCGAGAAAAAAGGCTTTTAATTGAACACTTACAATATTACGGTGAAGAAAATAAGTGACTTTTCTCAAAGTAGGTTTATGTCAAAACTTATTGATGGATGTCTCATAAACAACGCATACATTCTCAGTAATATTTTAAACTCTAATTAACTTTATATCAAAATTTTAGTGACTGTAAATAGTCATTACTAACTACAGTCACTAACGATCACTAAAATTTTTTATTTTTTGTCGCACTATCACCCCCTGAATTTACGGAAGGTCTTTCTGAAACACCCTATAAAGTTCCCACAACATTGTGTGTAGTTAAACATGTTTCTGAAAACTAAATGTAATTTTTTTTTGTATATTTCTTTATTCTATTATATTATTTCAAAATGTAACGGAAATATGTTTTACAATAGGCCCATTCAGTGATATATAATTTTAAACTTTTTCTTTCATTTTCTGATAGTATTTAACCACCTAATTACATCTTAAAAAAATTAGGTCAATAGGATTAATAATAAGTGATATATTTAATTCTGAATTTGTAAGACCCTTAAAAAGGTCAACACTGCGAGAGAACAGCTAATGACGTCACGATACCGGCCACTCGGCGATCAAGTCGCGAGCAGACGGAGAGATGTGTAGATATTTGCTATACTTTTACCTATATTATATACCTATATTTTTAAGTGTATAAATAGAGAGTGTATAAGAGATATACATCAAGTNTGTAATGGAACCTGGATTCTTTTATCTAATTAGATTCTTGCAACAGGAATACCTATACTGGGTCTAATAATGGATAGAATATGGTGATCGACAACAAAATATTTGAAGAATTAAATTAAATTCATTTGTCTGTACAGTAAGTGATGTATCGAAAATATTCCTATTCTTTTATTGGAGGTTAAATGTTGTTATTTTAAATAACAACGTTTGTAATTTATAAATTGTTTCCAATTTCTGTCAAACTGTAGAATAGGTTTTTTTACAATAATTCTAGATTATCTACCAAATCTGAATGGATTTGGCCGTTTGGAAGACACGAACAAAAACATTTTTTTTACAAAACTTAGGTAGTCTGAGTCAGAAAAAGAATAACAATAACAAAAATAAACAATAATTGTTTCAAAATACGGGGAAAATATTTTTTTAACCAAAACAAAATCCATGGAACGGATCGAAAAAAATCGATTTTTTTTTGTATAAACACCATTTCCTTCTTAACAAATAATGTATATTTTATGTTAATATTAAATTATTCCGAACTAATTTGAGGCAGATAATATTAATTTACCTGGGTGTTAAAGACCGAAAGTCCGTGACATTTAGTTAATTTAAATAAATGTTGTATCTTCGTTAATATTCGTATAACATTTTAATTGTCATGGAAATTAGTAACGCATTTATCTTCGCCCATTTCTTCCTTTTGGTTGTTTCCCTTGAAACCATTTTTTTGTGTAGATAAATACAGGGTGATTTATAAAGAGTTTATAAAATTTTTAAAGGTAATTTTAATGGACTGATTGAAATACAAAATTTATTGAATTCTAGACTTGGTTGTTAGTTGCGAAGTTGTAATCAAGAAGTTTTCAAAACTTTAAAAATTCACTTTCCAAACAACACTTTTTCGAGAACTGCTTCGAAATACTGTTAAAATTGACGACATAGAGGACAAAGGTTACGTGTTACGTAACATTAAAATTCCTGATAGCAAGACATACAGGGTGTTTCAGTTCGAGTGAATCAAACTTTAACCACAAATAGAACTCAATAAATTGCCTTATAAAGCAAGGGTCTAAATCTCACCGTTTTCGCTATACAGGGCCGTTTTGGTCTGTTGTTAAAATCATATTATTCACGAAATCTTTGGTATGCTTATAATAAATTGATTCAAATTTGGTGTGGTGTTAACGTTTACACGTGTGCATAATTTACTCTAAAATTTACAAATTTTTATAGGTCAGAGGCGTAGGAATTGGTAATAAAGCCGGATTTTTTTACCCCAACTTCTACGCCAATGACCTAATAATCATTTGGATTCATTTTCACATCCCGTGGACAATTCTACATAAAAAAGGTATATTTGTTGAAAATCGGTAGATATAGTCCTCAAATTCGTATTTTTTTTTTAAACGAAAATTTCACTATAAGGATGAATGACACTGAAAAAGCAGCAAAAGTTTCAAGAATATCTCTCGGAACTTTTTAGGGGACGAGAAGAGTGGGGATTACGAAAATTTGGTTGAAGAGATGTTGAAAAATTTCAAACAGTTAGGTTGCTTGATGAATCTTAAAATGCATTTCCTATACGCTCACCTTGACTACTTTCCTCAAAACTTTAGAGACTACAGTGAGAAACGAGGAGAAAGATTCCATCAAGATATAAGTGAAAAGAAGAATCGATACCAAGGAAAATGGAATATCAACATGATGGATTTATTTGGCGATATTTTGCTATTTTTGCAAAATTTTTGGGCAATGATAGTCCAGGCGCTATCTGTTTTAAAAGGGTGTACTTGGGTAAAAAGCATATGATCGGAGATTTTTGCTTTAACGGCTTCTAAATAACGTCAGAAATGATAATTTTTCTATGCAAATAAAAAAAACGTGGGCTTAATTGTTATTGTAAAAAAGTTTAAAAAAATAGCAAAAAAATAATTTTTCTCTTGGATTTCTCGTCGACAAACTCAGCAACTATTCATTTTAGACAAAAATGGAAGAGGAAAAAAGTTTTGTAATTAAATTTTGAACAAGATAGTGTTAGTTGCAATTCGAAAAAATAATAACTACTATTGCAAAAAATCGGAAAAATCATTTAAAAAATTGCAAAAAATGCTAGTTTATTTGTCAATTTTTTTCAGACACTTGAATAATACCTAGGATCTTCATACTTTTCCCAATTAAANTTTACTGTTCCTACAGGGTCCAGGGTTTTTTAAATAGTTTTTTTTTAGTTATATCAACTAATTTTGCAAATACGTTATAGACATATATTTGTTTATATAAATTTATTATCTTTTAAATTGTAAATTTATAGTTGATTTTACAATTCTTTGTGAATTTAACGTAATTTTCTTACAACTTTGCACTGACAATTTTTGGAATTTTACGCAAATGTTATAGAAATATAATTCTAACTTTGTAATAGCTCCTATTATATTGAATATTTTCACTTAGTTTTCTAAATTTAATGTAACTTTTCTGTAATGTTACACTAATGTCAATTGCAATTCCCAATTTGTTTTTGTTGTCACAGGATTTTATGGTTATCAAATAAATATTTTCTGTATTATTTTTAAGTTTTATTATATTTCGAATTCTTACCACCAAGAACGGCAGTGACAGCATTTTTAACATTAAGGCGATGTTTCGCATTGTATTAGCTATATGTCCTGTCCAAATTTTGTTCGTGCAACTCTCCTGGTTTCGACAATGCCCATGTATATTTTCAGGCACGAAAATTGAATAATTTCAAATATTTCGAATTTTCACCACTAAGAACGGAGGTGACAATATTTTTAATATTAAGGCGGTGTTTCGCATTGTATTAGCTATGTCCTGTACAAATTTTGTTCGTGCAACTCTCTTGGTTTCGACAATGCCTATGTATTAGGGTGGCCAAAAAAAAACGAATATTTTTTTTCGTGTCTTATGAAAATATGTTAGATTATCAAAAAATCATAATAGTAAGTAATAAAGTGTCTACTACTAATTTTTTTAAGTGTTCAGGTTTTATGATCTAATTCGACTGGAGTATCAGTTTGCCGCCATTTTACAATAGAAAGAGGACTGCGAAACGTATATGCTCTTATAACTGTACGTGTACAAGTATGGCGTTCGTTTTTTCAAAAAGGCAAGCGAGTGAGGGCAAATAACTCATTACGAATTCCTGTGTTACCTATTCTCGAGCTTTTGCTAGATCTTTATCTTTAGTTACTGCAGTCGAGAGGCGTTGAATGAATAATATTGACGTCAGTAATAAATTATGCAGACTACAGGGTGATTCCGGAGGAGCAATAGATATTTTTCGAGCAGAGATTTTTCTGACTCGCTTACAATCTTATAAAAGTAGAAGTGTTATTTAAACGAATGCAATAAGGTGAAAAATACGACCAACCTTGAATCTCAGGATATGGATCGTTTTAATTTCGCTAGCCTTCGCTCTATTCTAGAATTATAAAAGCGAAATTTATAACTTCCAAGCTCGTTGTAGTCACTGAAAGGAATCTGACCTTTCCTTTGTCGCTGTAATGGAACATGGATTCTTTTATCTAATTAGATTCTTGCAACAGGAATACCTATACTGGGTCTAATAATGGATAGAATATGGTGATCGACAACAAAATATTTGAAGAATTAAATTAAATTCATTTGTTTGTACAGTAAGTGATGTATCGAAAATATTCCTATTCTTTTATTGGAGGTTAAATGTTGTTATTTTAAATAACAACGTTTGTAATTTATAAATTGTTTCCAATTTCTGTCAAACTGTAGAATAGGTTTTTTTACAATAATTCTAGATTATCTACCAAATCTGAATGGATTTGGCCGTTTGGAAGACACGAACAAAAACATTTTTTTTACAAAACTTAGGTAGTCTGAGTCAGAAAAAGAATAACAATAACAAAAATAAACAATAATTGTTTCAAAATACGGGGAAAATATTTTTTTAACCAAAACAAAATCCATGGAACGGATCGAAAAAAATCGATTTTTTTTTGTATAAACACCATTTCCTTCTTAACAAATAATGTATATTTTATGTTAATATTAAATTATTCCGAACTAATTTGAGGCAGATAATATTAATTTACCTGGGTGTTAAAGACCGACATGTCCGTGACATTTAGTTAATTTAAATAAATGTTGTATCTTCGTTAATATTCGTATAATATTTTAATTGTCATGGAAATTAGTAATACATTTATCTTCGCCCATTTCTTTCTTTTGGTTGTTTCCCTTGAAACCATTTTGTTGTGGAGATAAAAACGAAAACAGAGGAGTTCATAAAATTTTTAAAGGTAATTTTGATTGACTGATTGAAATACAAAATTTATTGAATTCTAGACTTGGTTATTAGTTGCGAAGATGTAATCAAGATGTTTTCAAAACTGCAAAATTCACTTTGCAAACAATACTTTTTCGAAAACTTCTTCGAAATACTGTTAAAATTGACGACATAGAAGACAAAGGTTATGTGGTTATCATTAAAATTCCTGATAGCAAGACATACAGGGTGTTTCAATTCGAGTGATTCAAACTTTAACCACAAATAGAACTCAATAAATAATTCAGAATTGCCTTATAAAGCAAGGGTCTAAATCTCACCGTTTTCGCTATACAGGGCCGTTTTGGTCGGTTGTTAATCACGAAATCTTTGGTATGCTTATAACAAATTGATTCAAATTTGGTGTGGTGTTAACATTTACACGTGTGCATAATTTACTCTAAAATTTACAAATTTTTATAGGTCAGAGGCGTAGGAATTGGTAATAAAGCGGGATTTTTTTTACCCCAACTTCTACGCCAATGACCTAATGATTATTTGGATTCATTTTCACATTTCGTGGACAATTCTACATAAAAAAGGTATATTTGTTGAAAATCGGTAATATAGTCCCCAAATTCGTATTATTATTTTTTTTTTGAAACGAAAATTTCATTATAAGGATGAATGACACTGAAAAAGCAGCAAAAGTTTCAAGAATATCTCTCGGAACTTTTTAGGGGACGAGAAGAGGGGGGATTACGAAAATTTGGTTGAAGAGATGTTGAAAAATCTCAAACAATTAGGTTGCTTGATGAATCTTAAAATGCATTTCCTACACTCTCACCTTGACTACTTTCCTCAAAACTTTGGAGACTACAGTGAGAAACAAGGAGACCATCAAGATATAAGTGAAAAGAAGAATCGATACCAAGGAAAATGGACAAATCAACATGCTGGATTTTTTTGGCGATATTTTGCTATTTTTGCAAAATTTTTGGGCAATGAGGATCAACAGACTTTAGATTTAAATTCGAGTCGACAAAATTTATGAGAACACTTGACTGAATCTAGAAAACATCTTTTTAAATTTTCTCACACTCATTAACATGATTTGTTGCCATTTTCAGTAATTTTTTGCGTTTTTTGCAAAATCTGTGGAGGGACACAGCTAATAGACTTCAGACTCGAATTTAGCGTATTAAAATATAAAAAATACACTTGATTAAGGTCAGAAAAAAAATTTTTCGAATATTTTTGGGCTCACTAACGTGATTTTTTGCGATTTTTTGCTATTTTCGGTCATTTTTCGCTATTATTTTGCGATTTGCAAAATTTGGAGGCAGGAAGCTTAAAAGACATAAAATTTGGATTTAGCACAACAAAATACATAAGACAACCATTTGATCAAGTTCAGAAAAAATTTTTTTGGGCTCAGTAATGTGATTTTCGGAGATTTTTCACTATTTTTTGCCAATTACCCAAAATTTTGGATGTGTGTGATTGTGAGCTAAACGGACTTACATAAAGGCTATTGGGTCTAATCAAAGGTACGGACCACACTTTTTTTGTGTGGTGGTGTAATTTATCTATTGGAAGCCATAAATTCGACGCCACAGAATTGTACAACTGCTTGTAACTGCTAATGTCTTATTTTGACGACTCGTATATAAAGTTTCACAATTTCATAAAAAACAAATGGATAGTTTGAAATGAAAAGTCCAACGTCCCCATCTGTAATTATTTTTATATAAAGAAAACATATCCGATCGCCCATTTGTATGTCTCGCTCTCGACAAGGACATACCCAAGAAGATTACTTTCTCCACTATTTGGGCCACAAAACTTGCCCCGAGCGTCAAGTAAAAGTGAATTCGTTCGCAACAACCGCAACGTGTGAAACTACTGGCAACGCTGCCCGCTGGCACAATCGTTTATGTCTCTCATTTGTTTTCTTTCGTTATTGGTCATTAAAATCTTGCATAATGGCGGTCCTTATTTAAAAGGTATTCTCTAGCCTGTGATTGTTGCGTTAACGATACATCCGATTCATGGTTTTCTGGTCCACCGGGCAGTTTGTAACTAGTTTTGACATCGACGATTGTTGTGAATTTCGCAAGGATTATTTAGGTATATGCAATTTAATAATTCGTAAATTTAAATCTTGACGAGGTTTTTGCAAAATGTTTTGTGGCAACTTTCGACTGTTGGAGACAATAAATAACGGTTGTTAGATGGTTCAAGAGGCATGCAGCGATATGGAATCTTGAATGTTTTGTATTTCTTAAGAGTGTAAAAACTGTTTATGCATTATGTAACCGTAAAAGAAAAAAAAAAAACATTTTTGTAACGCCCTTGAACTAAATAATATGGTTATAGACGCCTTATTTTTTTTTTTTTGATATAAAAAAAATTGAAGTAACATTATATCAGAGTGTAATACACCAATCAGAGAAATAAGTTCACAGCAAAAATTTTTTTGTTAAATTTTATGTTTAACTAATAATTTTCAACATTAAATTTATTATCTTATACTTATATGTGTAATATAAATATGTCAAGTTTACAACAGATGCTTATTATCTGCTCTTTAATTTTTCTCTTACTAATAAAACTTGATAAAACTTTTGTTTGTCCATATTTGTTCTCTTATAAGTAAATGTAATATTTAACAGTATGTACTTACTTTTCCTTGTACTATGTATACAAGGTGGCCAAATGAAAACGAAACAGATCCATTTTCAGGAACTGCGTCAAGTTTGTAGCAAAACGCTCAGACCCGTCGATTTTAGATTAAAGGGGGACATTCTTTGCTGATATTTTTGACTCCGCCACTTTCACCCCCAAGCAAGGGTAAGCATCACCCCAAAATATTTAAATGGCATTGGGGGTTGAGTAATATTTCTTTTGAAAGCTCTTACAATTCTCTTTACAACAGACTTTAAATTTTATAATTCCGCCCAATACTTTGAAAAAAATTTACATTTTAAAATTTAAATTATGTTTAGTTGCTTACTTACTACTTAGTTGATTAAATGTTCAAACTGATGACCGCCCGCTTCCATACAAGAATAAAGATTTTGTTCGAAACGTTCGCGCACATTCCGAAGCATTTCCGGAGTGATTCGACGGCATTCGTCGACGATTCTTTGACGCAAATCTTCCAGCGACGCTGGCTGTGTTTTATAGATTTTACTTTTTAGGTATCCCCACAAAAAGAAATCAAGGGGCGATAAATCCGGTGATCGTGGAGGCCACTCAATGCTGCCTCTTCTCCCAATCCAATTCCGTAGAAAACGTTGGTCCAAATACTGACGGACAATTAACGCATAATGCGGAGGAGCACCGTCCTGTTGAAAAATCAAATGATCTTCATCATACTCTGGAACATTTTCAATAATATCAGTCAAGGCAGGGTCAATAGCGTCTTCCAGTAATTGCAAATACATTTGGCCAGTCAAATTACCAGGTAGAAAAAAAGGACCCACCAGCCGGTCACCGAAAATTCCAGCCCATACATTTAATTTTTCCGGTTGCTGTGTATGCACCTCGTGAAAAACTCTTGGGTTTGAATCGGACCAATAGCGGCAATTGTGACGATTTACCGTCCCGTTCAAGAAAAAACTGCATTCATCAGAAAAACAGATGTTAAAAAGGAACTGTGGATCGTTCCCTGCTCGCTCACTCATTATTTCGCAAAATTGCAAACGGCGGTCATAATCATCCTCATGAAGTTCCTGGACTAAATGTATTTTGTATGGATGGAATTTATTCTTCTTCAAAATGGTTTGTATGCTAGTTCGATTGATCCCAGACACAGATGCCAGCTGCCTCGTACTTAATGTAGGATCAAGATGAACTTGTCCCAAAACTGCAACTTCACTAGCTTCATTAACTATAGGTTTTTCAATTTCTCGTTTTTTATTGGCTACGTTTCCTGTCTCTTGAAATTTTTTTACTAACTCTAGAACATACTTCCTTCTGACATGTCGATCTTGATGTTGTTCATTAAATAGCTGAGCTTTTCTATTCACACATTTATTGTCCATAAAGTAAATCGAAATGATATCTACCCTATCCGCAATGGAATAAACCATAGTGTTTAATTTACAAATACAAAATTAAATAAACTATCAACCAACGCTTCCAAGTAATACTTAAAAATAATTTGGAATACACAAATTTTACGTTCATTGTGTGTGTATAGCATTCATTTCTATTATTTACAATTGTGTTTTTTTACGAAAGTGATAACAAATCGTCAAAAACCAATGTAACGCATGAAATACTAAATTCATACCATTGACGTACTTAACTCGAATGACTGATGTTTACCGTTACTAATTGTTTGTACATAAGTTTCAACTTTAAAATCAAAATTTTTAATAAGTATTGGGCGGAATTAAAAGTCTGTTGTAAAGAGAATTGTAAGAGCTTTCAAAAGAAATATTACTCAACCCCCAATGCCATTTAAATATTTTGGGGTGATGCTTACCCTTGCTTGAGGGTGAAAGTGGCGGAGTCAAAAATACCAGCAAAGAATGTCCCCCTTTAATAAAAAATCGACGGGTCTGACCATTTTTCTACGATCTTCACGCAGTTCCTGAAAATGGCTCTGTTTCGTTTTCATTTGGCCACCCTGTATTTAGTTACTTCTTTGTATTAATGTACTTACATACTTTATTCTAGATCACGTGTGTTTAACATTATTTTATGATACCCAGAATATAATTATTTTGATATTTTTTATGGTTAAAATCTATATTCAAGAACACACTTTATTTCTTTGTTACACAAATCAACGTTTTTCATATTACTTTCTAAATATCCCATCTGATCGAAAATGGAAGTAAAAGTGGAATTCGCGATCTAAATCCTATCATCTCATCTACTACTTTAGCAGCTCATAAATTTAACGCTTGTTGGAAACCCAATTCTTATTCTCACACAACTCTATGATTACGTGTCTGCTTCACTGCTTGAACTTGACTTTAGAGGATAATAAGACTGTTTATTGCCAAGGAATTTTAATACCAGTCCGAAAAGAAGATAACCGTTTAATCGCTATTCGCTGTGTGGAATGTCATATAAATAATAGTATATGGTGAGATGATCAGTATTTTCCAGCACCGAGGTACATGTCAGACAACGGATATCCGCAATGAAATGCAGATACATTTTCGTCGAGGTTGTTTTTCACACGGAAACGTGTAAATCTGCGCAGTTGTGATTCGATTAGGCTGAATAAATGCTTAAAAACAATTTTGCCAATATCTTAAATTACAGAAAATTTTCAGAAGCCTTACTTACGTTTAATTGATGTATTTATGGTTCGAATTATTTTATTTATCAAATTTTTATATTATTAAAAATTTTATTAGTAGCTAATAAAGAAAAAAATACTAATTTTATTTGTCCAAAATAATAAAATGTAAAACGTAGGTATTTTTCTATACAGGGTGTTTGGTAAGTCGATGCATTCCTTGCAAAAGGTTATAGTACAAGTGATTTGTGATATATTTCCTTAATATACCATATTCCAAAAACGCTTAGTTTCCGATCTACAGAGTGATAAAATTTTAATAAAAAAATGCAAATTTATAAATATTGCGGAAACGGCTCAGAATATTTTAATGAAATTTTACAAGCTTTGACAATTAACATCATTACAAGTTTTACGATAAAAATATAATATTTCGTTTCACCAGTGGCTTGCGCAAAGGCAAGTCTTTGGATATTTTTAAAGAAAAAAATGATACGCCACTGATTTCCCTTAAACTAAAAATTATTTTTCAATTCCTTGTTCAATTTGAAAGAGGAAAGGTATCACGACTGTTTTTTTTATGACGCACCGTTTTCGAGTAAAAAAAATAAAATCGATTTATTGCATGGCGTAATCCGGTTACAATAATTTGAAAAGTAAGAGAAAATATGCACTCAGCTCTTTTTGTAGCAATTTTAATACAAAAAATGATTATTCCTCGCGGTTAAGCGTGTATAATTTCTGCTATTTTCCAAATTATTATTGAAACTGAAAGAAAAAAAACAATTGAGATACCGTTTCTCTTCCAAATTGAACAAGGAATTCAAAAATAATTTTTATTTTAAGAAAAATCAGTGCAGTATCATTTTTTTTCTTTAACAATATCTAGAGACATGCCTGTGCGCACGCCACTGGTGAAACTGAAAACAATGTTTTTATCGTAAAACATGTATTATTGTTGTTAACTATCAAAGCCTGTAAAATTTCATATAAATATTCTGAGCGGTTTCCGCAATATTTATAAATTTGTATTTTTTTATTAAAACTTTAACACCCTGTAATGAAATATATCACAAATCGCTTGTACTATAACCTCCTGCAAGGAATGCATCGACTTACCCAACATCCTGTATATAAGTTAAATAAAATTGGAAATATAAGTATATTGGTGTTTAGGAAAAACAAATTACCAATTATTTTAGTTTATATTGTATTAAAAAATTATGAGAAAAAGTTAAATACATTATTTATACTCTTAACTTATATTTATATTGAACTAAGGTAAGTTAAATGAACATAATATAGAAATTTTGCTTATAAATTATACCTCCATATTATGCATTCGCAATCTTTTATTAATATTTGAAGAAGTTTGTTTTATCAAATATTCTATCTTGCCTACACAAAGACTGAAATCACGAAACTTCCTTTGTATAATTTATTTCAAAGTTTTGACTGAATATAATTAAGAGAACAAGCACCGCACAAAGTTCGTCTTCCTCAACTTGACAATGTATGAAATCACCAGAATAGATTGCCACATGAGGACTTTAATTATTCATTCATCTATAGAGAGAGCTATTGTATTATATGTATGTATATGTAAATGATTACACTTTGACACTATATTCCTAGAGGCTAGAGGCATATCTTGACATGCTGCTTTTGAGGTTAAGCTTTTTACAGTTATATTCTAGATTATAATATGAAGACGATCTTTAGTGCAGCAAAAATTCTATACGTTTGTTTTCAGCCAAGAAAATAGAATAATTCCAAATATTTCGATTTTTAGGCTGACATTTAAAAATTTGCTTTATATAAAAGATATACACCTACTAAAATCGTCCAAAACGCACCTCAAAAATTCACCTCTACCAAAAAATGAATGCAATGCATTATTTTTTGGAAAGGATTTGACCAAAATTTTATTAAAAAAATCATCTTCGACGACATGTACCTTAAAATTAGAGGACGACAGGCCCATATAAAATTAAATAGATTAAAATAAATAGCCTCAAAGTTAAAAACAAAAATGGTGTTCTAGCTTTTTTCATGACAGTAAACATTTATGTACATTGCTTTCATCTGCCACACATAAAAGACCGTACAGAATTTTTATAAATAGTTTGATCTACATTGAAAAGAAAATCATTCGTTTTTCGTTTCTTTTTATACTGAGTAATTAAGCAAAAGCAGCCCCTTGCAAACGATTTAATCTTAGCTATCTGACCGATAAATACGCCGCAACTGAGTTTATATTTATTTGACACAGTTTATAGTACCCAACACAATAGAACGTTGGCAAACCTTGAAAGAACTGGGCGCAGCTTTGGTTATTAATACCAAAGTGTACACACTACATAATCCTCACGTGTTTCTGCTGCATGTGAACAAATTTGCTATAAAAAATTATAAGTGGCTAAACCAGAGTCGTGGTTAAACTAGAAAGTAATTATTAATGTTTCCTGAAAACGTATGCGCGCATTGCAACTATTTTTTAAAATAATTTATCACGGGAAATTTGCATATATTTGCAAGTAGCTACTAATTTGGAAAAGTAAATACTTTAAATAGTGTGATCGTTTCTGCTATTAATTTGTGTTCTGACATTGATTATATAATGTTAGAAGAACTTGAAACTTTCTGTGTACATGCCGCCAAAATTGAATCCCTAATTTGTCTTAATTTGTTAATTAACTAATGGATAGCTATGCGGTTCTCAGATTTCTGTTGCAAATAAAACAATTATTTAAATTAACCAAAATTTCTAGGCAGATATAATATTATGATTTAAATTATTTCGTAGTAATTTTTCTTTTACAATTTTTTTGAAAAAGGTGTGAAAAAATAAGTGTTAATAATAATAAGTGTTTTCCAAAATAACCCAAAAACTTACTTATAAAAGTTGTAGAACATAAAACTTTGCATAAAAATGATTTATCTGTTATAATAATTTTTGGTGTCAAAAAAATATGTAAGTATAGATTGAATTTAATAGGATCAAAGAAAATCAAACTCAATCAAAACTTATTCCACAGAATTACACGTAAACATTTCTATACCGTAAGCCTTAAAATAGAAAGTCTCGCATGATTTCGAACGGCTGCTTTCAATAATCTGCATATTTGATCAGCTAATGAATTGTTTAAAACTCGTTACGACTACTTTTTATGTAACATCTAGGGTCCCTGTCAAGTTTAATCCACTTATACTAGTAAACCTGGCTTGATAATAATAAATAAATGGTTTTTTTCTTGTCGCTTGTCACACCATGTCTGTTATATCGCGTGTGGCAAAAATTTTACTACGGTGTTTGGGAATAGCGCCAGTAGAGCTGATAAAATTAGAGGAAACAAAGCACAATGCGGTGCAAGGTGGTTCCATTTGCAAGTCCCTTACGTAACGGAATCTGGTTAAAAGGCGTACGTATCTAGTGACATAGTGTAGGCGGTGTGTTGGAAATGGTGTTAATGTAATAATACAAAGGTGGCTATAATTTTTCGTTGGTCATGGTTTTAAACGTAGCCATAAACCTAATTCAAGTTAATAGACATAACAGTTTGCTTCTCAAATGTCGGGAAATCTTGAAAAATGTGGTAACACTACCTTTGAAGGTTTACGGACAACTTCTTAAATGAAATTAAATACCCAGAACAACAAATAGTAAGTTGGTGGGGATTTAAAAATGAAAGCTACATTGTTAGTACTACTGCTAGTACTGGTGCTTATATTCAATATTTGTATATTATGCATTATCGGTATAGATGAGGTGTACTTTTTAAAAAACTTTGTGTGACCGGGTTGTACTAAATTGTAGCAGGTAGCTAAAATTTAATCCCCGACAATCCGTCTTTGTCTATGCCGCTTCAATTTCTCGGTCCATTTCTCTTATAAGTAAACAATATAAAAACAGCATTTCAAAACATGAGGCTACTTTAAGCATCATAACCGGGTTAAGAGAGTTTTTAGTAATTCAAATAAAACTATTCAATATTATTATCAAAATATTTATTTAAATTTAATGAATACACTTTTATTCTACACAAAAATATATGTATTTTGAAAATTCAAATTATGGTGAGTAAACGTAGTGTTGTATAAATGTACAATAAAAAAAATAAAAAAGTAGGTATATTAAAATTCATCCTCTGAATATTCTGATGAATTATCGTCGTCTCCTAGATTGATAACGATAGGTTCCACAGTAACGTCAATTAAATTATCGAGTTCCCACATTTTCTCCTCTTCTTTTTGTACATGATGTATACATCTTTGCCAGTTATCTGCAGTTACTCGTTCCAAGGAATTTTTTTAACAAAATTTTCACGTCACTTAATTTAAACGTCGTATTATTTCGCGCTACATCTCCTTTTACCTGCGCCCAGACTAATTCGATTGGGTTAAGTTCACAGCGATAAGGTGGTAACCGTAGTACCGTTATTTGGCGATTTGTTGCCATTTCATCGATATATTTTTTCCGATCTTTATTAAGATTGACAAGTGTAAAAAGTCTCCGAGTATGTTTCCTAATATTTTTCTGTTTTTATCATTTTTTTAAGCATTCTTGTCCATCAACAATTCAGTCCATTCAACAATTGTTTATTTAGTAGCTAATGGTAGTGTAGTAGTTTACAAAATCTAAAATTTGTTGATAATAGATAATTAATTATCATAATCTGTTTATTTTGATTTATTTTTTTAAATGTTAGTTTACAACAAACTGAAACTTAAAATAAATTTAATTTTTTTTTAATTAATAAAATGTTTTACAATTTAACTGTTTCATGTGATACGTATCTAAGAAATAAAAATTATAGTCTTAAATGCAAATACTGTTGGTAGCTAAATGCCTTCAGATAACTCAATGGTAAGGTTTTTTTGTAGTATCCTTTAGGTATAGTTTACAGAACCGTTTAGAAATGTAATAAATTTTGACTTTTAACATATTTTTTCTTCGATTGTACCCCTTCAATTATCTGTATCGACGACACTGCTTTTCAGAAATAAACCGTTTGCTTATTATTCTCAACGGACAGTTGATGTTTACTCGTGTACAAATTTTGATATTTTTATCTTTAGCCGATTTAAAGATAATTAAGGAAATTCCATTAAGGATATTCCATTTGGAAAGTAACAATTTCAACACACTGTATATCGAAAACAGGACGTCTAAGAAAAAATGTTACATGACCTACCCCCATTATTTTCCCATGAGGAACTTGCGCACAAGTTTTTTTGAAACATGAACGGGACACCCTGTATAAGTAAATTTACTCATATGGGGATAGTCAAGCAACAAAATAACATTTCGTAAAAATGGCACCGGGTAACTTTTTTAAACAGGCGCTTTTAATGTACAATATATCCTCCTTGTCGAACAACAATAGTCACCGTTAATTATTTTTAAAAATATCCAATTGATAAGACCCCTTTGGAGTGCCATATCTCAGTAATGGTGCTCCGTAGGACCAATGTTTATAGGAACTTTCTTTTACTATTTTTGGCTCTACTTTCACCTCCTTATATTCGTCACTAACTTTTCCAAACACCCTGTACTTTTAAGAACAACGACGATTTCAACTACAATAGTTTCTTATCATGACAACCTACTGATGATTGCGTAGATACATTTTTTTTTATAATAATATTGGTTCAGTCATGATGATACTCGAAAAATAATTGCTGCCACAGTCATTTATAAAAAATCGATATCATTCTAAATATTGATGAAAATTTACCATTTCTTACGAGAATTTTTACAGTCAAATATAAAACACGCGGATTTTAAAAACACTGACTTTCCTGTTATTTTTAACCAAACCGTTTTTGTAGTACAAAATGACTTTTTATAATTTCACATAAAGCGTTACTGAAATAGGCATTTATTAAAATATTGTACGTTTCAGAGAGGGTTCTTAATTTTTAAAAAGAAATAATGGTCAAAATTATGAAGGAATATTAAAAAAACTCCTTTTGGAAGATAGAAATGAGTAAAATTATCAAAATGCTCAATATTGAGTGAAAATGTACTCAATAATTTCACTCAACAGATTCACTCCGTACCTTTTTTCTGTACTGCTTTCACTCACACCGATTTTTTACAAAGTATAAGATAAAAGAAAACATAAAAAACACTGCACATATATCACAGGGACAAAAAAAAAAAAAAAACACAACACTGTGATAAAAATATAAAAAAAAAACAAGATTATTTTTGCTAGCAATTTTGAAAAGGAAGGAAGCGGAAATCAAATAACTTATCTAAAAACATACGATTGTTTGGCCTCACTGGAAATTCAAATTTGAATTTGCAGTAATCATCTACAAGACATTCACTTTCATAGATTTTTACCTTGTAAGTCATTTGTACATTCCAGTGAACGCCTTCTACATAATTCAAATATCATTGTAGGAATACTAAGCTCTTGCCGTGCGCATTTTTAGACATATATTTGCAATCAGTAAAGAAACTTCCTATTATTGTTGGCTAATCAGTTGTTTTGAACAGAAAATGGTATAAGTTATGTTTATTAATACAGAGAGTTCATTTTATCTTTAATCTCTATGCGAATTCAGTAAAATTACAAATAAAAAAATATTAATTTGGTGTTTTCTGTAACTATTTTTTTTACAATTTTGCTGTCAATATGTCACGTCGTTTTGCAGTTAAGAGGTCTTCGGTTTGTAATAACACTAAGTTTCTGTAACTAATACTTAACTTCATTATAACCTTGATAACTATTTGTATTTTGAATTAATTCTCAGCAATAAAATGTTTGCCAAACAATACTTGTCAAACTACGTACAATGCACCTTTCTTGTAATGAAATGAATAATGAATGCTTTTCTTAATTGATCAACTAATGTTAATGCTAATTTAATTATAAAGACACGCCCTTTTGGGCATATAATAATAATCGGCTGTTCGACTCGAGCTGTATCAAAACCAGTCTAAATCCTGGGTAGTTCTTAAGAGCGTGATTTTTTGTCTAGGATTTAGTTTATCTAAATAATTTTGATTCATTTTTGAAGGGACAACTCTTGTTAAACTTCTGTTAATCTATGATTGAACCACATTTGATTTTAACTGTTAAAACTGTATTTAAGTGCGTTTTTATTTTCAACTTTGAACAATATTTTTAAATGGTTTAAAAGCGGATATCTCTGTGTACGTTTTAGTTGTACCTCCTTGAATACTAAACGTTTGTTATATAAAAATTACTGTTATATTCATACACGTCACACCTAGTTTAGGATAAATGTTAGGTCTGCACACACCTGGTTCCAATTGTTATTTTTACAACACTTCAGTTTGTTCTCATTCTAACAATATTACAATGAAACGACTGATGGGGAAACATTATGTAAATAGAAATAAGAAATTATTTTAAGCAATTTATATTTAATAATATAATTTTTAGCAAAATTGGCTGCTAAATAGCTATTATTTTTCTACGTTTTATTCAATACATTTTTATTAATATATAGGGTGTCCCGGTACTTGATACAAAAAACTCGAGTACATATGGATGAGGTCAAAATAATATCAGTTCTTCACATAATTTTTTTTCATATGGGCCTTTGTGAACAAGTTACGGGCCCCCAAAGATGAAAATTAAAAAGTTATTTTTATTTACAGCCTCTAAACTATTAACTTCAGCATGATGCAAATTTGGTGATTATGCCCAGAACGCCAGGGACGGACTATGCCCAATGGCGATCGCAATGTGCCTGTGTAAAAAATAAGTTCCGTGAAGAATTTGCCAATGATACCCTCTTCGTTCAACTCGGTAAAACTAACAGTGTAGGAAATATTTGTGATTTTGTTACAGTGTCCGTCGAGCGGCGCATCCACCATTTTGGACGTAATTTCTATGTAAGAAGCGTACATATTTTTAAAATAAAAAAATTAGAAAATCGTAATATGCTAATGTAATTTTCACTAACAAAATTTTACACATTTTACACATAACACAAAATAGTAAAACAAAACAAGAATAAGTTAAAGTAAGTTAAAAAAATGATAAGAATAGTGTCAAAATACATTTTTCCAATATGGGTTCTTTTCACCTCCACATACTTCTAAGTCTACGAATTTTATTTGTCTGTACACGAAAAAGCATTTCTGGGGTATATAACAATGGAAATTAATTATTTGTCTGTACTAGGGAAGCGTACACTAAACTTTTCAAGTATCCCTACGGAAGACGTTCATCGGGTTAAAGTCTGGAGGACGTAGTGGCCATAAAATTGGGCCTCCTTTCCGAATCCATTTATTATTAAACACAGTGGATAAATAATTTCGGACAACAATATTGAAATGGGGAGGAGCCCCATCGTGCATGAACCAAACGTTTCTTCGGGTGTCTAATGGAACATCGTCTAATAGTGGCTGCAAATTATTTTGAAAAAACTCCAAATATCGATGTCTATTCAGACGTTCTGCAAAAACATTTGGACCTATTAAATTACTATCCACTATTTCTGCCCATACAGTAATAGTTGAATGCTTAACTTGTTTTGTTTTTCTGTTTTGTGTTATGTGTAAAGTGTGTTTGTCAAATTTTGTCAGTGAAAATTACATTAGCACATATTAAGATTTTCTAGGCTCTTGTACTCTAAAACTATGTACGTTTCTAACATAGTAATTATGTTCAACAACTTTTTAATTTTCACATTTTTGAGGGCCCGTAATTTGTTAACGAAGGCCCGTATAAAAAAAAATTGACCTCATCTATTTGTACTCGACTTTTTTGTATCAAGTACTGGGACACCCCGTACAAAAGCGACTGTTTTAAAAAATTTTGTACCACAAAAATTACACAAATAAAGTTACATATTAATAGTGAAACATTTTTGATGGGGGATAAGCAGATGAGATTCACAGCAGACCAAAAACAGAAAGTTTTCAAAATATTAACGTGCTTTGATTGATTTATTTATTCCCGCAAGGAATTATTTATTTAAAATTTCATTTGTGGAAACTTCTTGCACATGTTAAAAGAAATCGAAGATTCCAACAACGATTTTCCGTCAAAGTATGGTGAATCTGTGATGTTAATTTACTGGAATTGCAAGAACTCAATAATCACATGAACGCAAATGGTTACAGGGACTTTCACTATCTTCTGCATGATGTACTGGAAGACATCTCGTTAAATATTGACAACAAATATTCTTCCATCACGATGGTCCACTTCTCCATAATTGCAGATTCGTTACAGAGGGGTTAAATATCCAGTTTGGTACTAGATGGATTGGCCAATTTGGTCCTGCGAGATCGCCTCCAAGAAATCTGGACTTAATTCCACTAGGTATATTTCTTTTTATGGGGATTTTTAACGCAACGGATTTACTGCGAAGTAATTAATAGTGGAAAACAGTAGAGAACGAATTATAGTGGCTGCAAATGAAGTTTGTGCCACATCTGCATTGTGGAACTTCGCACAGTTGCCATAGTTCCTTAATTCTAATATTGTTTATTGACATTTCTTTTTTCATTTTTTAATATAAACGATCTTTCAGTCTATATTGTTTTAAGACATCAGTCTAGTAGTGAATAATAATTCGATTAAGTGTTTTTATAAATCCATAATATTTTTTACTATAGCAATTTACAAAACATATTTAAGGATGCGTTTTTTGTAGTAAAATGAAAATTTTTTTTAGAGATCGTTAAATTGTGATTGCACGTCACTGACACCAAATTTCAAAACAATCTTCTGGAAATATTAAGAAAATACTATCTTTTTTAGGAACTTCAACACCCTGTATCTTTGCAAGGAGGCAGTTTGGAAGGCTTATTCGACCAATTATTTTGTTACAGTTCACCTTGTATATATACGCGTGCACAGGTTATGTACAAAAATTTTTTATATCTCACTGTAAAAAGCTGAAAGTAAATTCCTTTACACAAAGCAATTAATTCCCAACTAAAACAAAACAACACCCAGATTCGTGCCGTAAATATTCACACCTTACAAAATATCTGCGATATCCACTAACCCATTTACAAATTTATTTGCCTTTGGCATTCCGGTGCCATGCCTAATATACATTGACAAAAAGCAGTTACCTCAAAACCCGATAACGACGACGGAATTTAAATCGGCGAAAATCATTATGCACCGCGGTTATCGAGCTTAACTGCATCATGGCAAGTGCCAGCTGTCACAACAAAAACAGGGTAACTTATGGCCGAAGGAAGCGAACTCTACTTAAACAATGCCCAGAAGGACTGTTTATGTTATTACGAGTAACGGGATTTAGATCTGCTCCGTTTCGATTATAGCACGGAAGACGCGTTTGTGGTCGCTCAAATACGACCATTTCTGTTGAAAGTGCTAATTTTGTATCGCGGCGCGCCGTCAATTTAGGGTTCCCAAAACTTCAAACTTTTAAGAACGGAAATTGAAGTCCCGTTTCATCTAACAAAGTACTACAATATACATATAGATGTCGCTATAGGAAATACGTTTATAGTAAAAATAGTACGATTATTTCATTCATTCAAATTCCGGCAAAACACACCTAAAAAAAACGAGAAAATGCCAGGTGCACGCACACGTGCACGATAATGAGTTGTCCGGCCTATACGTCCATCCCACTCTTTTGCTATCTCATAATTGCATATGAAAAGAGAAGGGTAATAAAATAATAAAAACTCCAATTTGCGGCCGCCGGTTTTTTGTTCTGAAAATATTTCTATTTTCTATCTTCTACATATTATTATGTACATATTTACAAAAAAAGGAGGATGGCAAGTGGTTGTACAAATTTATAATATTTGCAGCCAACTAAAAGTTTTATTTCATATTATTTTCTACATTTTAGTACTTGTATGGATTCGGGCCAGAGTAGGTGCGAAAGTAATTATTTCTTGTGTGGATCTTTGAGCTGTTATCTTTTATTGTTGCGTTGTGTCTGCGAAATGTTTTAATTGTGGAGTTTACTATTTTTTATATGAAGGAAAAAACGTTAACAGAGTAAGTATTACAATTTGCTAGGCATAGTTGTACTTAGTACTAAATTCAAGTAAATAATAGGTATTAAAATAAATATGTAGGTATTGTATTTGATTATTTGAAAATAAAAATTACATATGCGACAATGGACTTTCCGCTTACTTAGCCGTAATATAAATATGACATATTGTCGTTGCAATGCACATACAGGCTGTTCCAATAGTGTGACAAAGTTTATAATTATTTTCAGTTATAGTTGTATAGGGCAAAATCTTCAGGCCAAAAACAAGATTTTCTGAACGTTTAATTCGGTCTGAAAATAATGAATAATGGAAATAATAATAAAATGCGAATACGAGCAAGTAACTTCTTTCGTATCACTACTACAGGCAGTTATACTAAACTTTATCGCAGTATTGTGGCACCCTATATGTGACTAGATATTATATTATGGTAAATCAAAGGCATAATAGGTAAAAATGTATAATTATCTATGTTCATAACAAATATTATCTGGTAAAATTCTTTTCTTACTTTCAGATACAGAGACAGTAATATAACCGGAAGAAGTCTATATGTTATTTCGTAATATACCTATAGTGGTGAAAACAACCCGCTCTATGTAGAACAAATTAAGAAAGATGAAGAATTATGGAAAAAATCAATGGCAACAAATTTGGAACCATTTTATAAAAATTGTATACTACCAGAAATAATATACAAAAATATTCCACAGGGAAAAAGATGTATGGATCCAGAATATATTATAGAAGCTCAAATTAATAAAAAGAAATAATTTTATTTTATGATTTTTTAAATTTTTTCCTGTTCTACTGTACCTATTCTATTTATTTCTTTATTACTTTCATTTTTTTACATATTTATTAAACTACACTGTTCCACAGAATTTCTGTTTATATTGGAGGTATTAAAGTACCTAAAACAATTTTTTCAAGTGTAGTGAACTGAATACCTATTTCTCATAAAAAAAATTTAGTCTCAAATCGTCCTTTTGTACATAATTCTTTACACATTTTTTGGACAAAATAAGTATATCGTACATATTTTTTATATTTTCTCATTATTATGTATATACACAATTAAAATTCTATTTATATTAATATGCGAATTTTTTTTTATCAAGAATTACTTAATATTAATTATTAAAAATATAATATTTTCTTATTCTGTGTATACCAAAGTAAGCCGCTTTATTCACAAATCGTAATTATAACATAACTTTCCGTTATGAACAACTTTTCTTATTAACATTTTTTTATATTATCAAAAACAAAAGCAGTTTATTCTTCAACGTTATTAATTTTGTGTTAAATTTCTGATCACCCTGTATAAATATAAATTACAGTTTTTCATGACAAACATATTCAATTAAAAAGCAAAATATTTTTTGTCACGAATTACTTTTTCTAGTAAAATAGAAAATAAAAATGTTTTCCCTCTTATCCACTAACCGTAGATACTAATATAGGTATATTAATTATAAATTATGGTTTTAAATAAACTAAAAATTGTTTATATTTTATATTTTCTAAAATTATATAATAGTATGGACTTGCACTGTTACTTATATACTTTTATACAAAAATATATCTAAAATGATCACGACATTCTTTAAATATTTACGTATCAATTAACAGAAACCATGACTACCCATTCAGAATAAGGTTATACCAAATTAACCACATACAACAGCTGTTCGTTAAAAATAACCCGAGTCCATTCAAAAATAAATTTTTACTAGTGCGACATCTATTACAAATCAAGCGAATTAAAAGTCGGAGATAATGCTATTCATGAATGAAATATTTTTTAATAATTTTATTCCAATATAACTTTTTAAATAATAAAGTGATGAACAAACTATGAAATAAAGTCTAATCAGTTTATTTATTTAAAGACAACTATATAAAAAATTGCATAATTCTATAATACTATGAAGAAATAATCGTTTATTTGTAAAAATCCAAAAAACCTTCATATTTAGAAATTAATTTCTCACGAATTATTTACCTATCCCAATTAATTTTTGCTTTACTCTCTTCATTTATACTTTGCCAAATGTGATATGAAATTTTACTACTTTCTTCCATTGCTTTAAAAAGATATATTGGAATAAAAAAAGGGCTGTTTTCTACCATTTTTCGGTATAATTTAGGCAACCAGAAATGCATCAGTTTCCATCCTTAAACAAAAGAGATGAATATGAATGAAATGAAATTATCTTGGTCTAAAAAATATATTTTTTTATCTAACAATATTTGCCTTTTTATTTCTTTTAAAAAACATACAGTGCGTTAATGAGGAAAGGAACAAATTCGCTTAAAATTCAGGTAATTATTTTGTGAAAAAACGCTCGGACACGTCGATTAGTATTTTTAGTTGCGGATTTTTTGACATAAGAAAATTGTAAGAAACATACGCCGCCATCATTGATTTTTTTAATAGAACACCCTGTATATTATGCAATTTTGAATTGTACGATAAATTATACGATAAATAATTACGTATAACAACCATATCTCTAAAATCAGTCGTTTTCATAATAATGTTTGAAATGTGATAAATGGAAAAAAATTAATGTTTAATCATAAAACATTATTTAAATAACAATTGCTTTATAATGTTTTTTTCCGTTTACCTACTTCAATAAATTTTTGTGGTCGAAGGGTTGTTTCCCGTTGAACGCGTTTTCAATTACCTCTGCTAGAATAAGTCTTATTTTCTGGCGTATTCTCTGTTTCAGATCATCAAGATTATTCACATAAACTTTAGATTTCAAATAATCCCATAAGAAATCTAAAGGAGTTAAATCCGGTAACCTTGGTGGCCACTCAATTGGAACTCTGCGGCCAATCCGTTTATTAGGGAATGTTAAGTCAAGAAATTGTCGAACTGAAATAATAACAAAATGAGGCGGTGCCCTAAGGTGTTGGGTCTTGTGGATTAGGAAACACAACAGAGAGCGGGGATGAGTTCAAACCGAAGAAAGTCTAAGTAGCGTTCTGCATTTAAATTTTCTTCAAAAAAATAAGGTCCAAGAATTCGCTTTACGACAATACCTGCCCAAACATTTATTTTTTGACGATGTTTGACTATGTGTGACAGATTTGTGTCCAATGAGGATTTTCAGTTGATCAGTACCTGCAGTTTTGTCTGTTTACTTGTCCATTTAAAACAAAAGTAGCCTCATCAGAAAAAAATATCTTTCGGGTAAATGAAGCGTAAAACTGACAAAATGACACTGACAAACTAAACGCCGATGATAGTTTGGTTTTTATTGTCATAAAATACACATCAAAATGGTCTAGGGGTCAAGGAATGAAAAACGATTAATACGAAGAAAATTGTTTTGTTTGCTTTTAAAAAATGTTGTTCAATTTAAACATTTTATTAAATCACTTGTGTGTATTTCAAAATATCAATTTTTAAACGTCATTATTACGAAAACCGCTTATTTTAGAGATATTGTATGTTATACAAAAAGTGTTCAGAATTTACCATACAATTCAAAAACGGCATAATATACAGGGTGATCCATTTAACTGCATTCGATTCAAGGACAGAAATAGTCCACCAAAATCTCTGCCTGGACTTACTGGAAAAAGTGGACTTACGACATTTGCTAAGAAAGTTAACGATAGAAGCATGAAGGTGGACGACTGCCTTTACGTGGTAAAGGAAAATGAAAATGAATGAATCAAGATCCACGACAACTTGTACAACTATTCTTATGAGTAGAATCACCTTCTAAATTGTCTGCGCTTCACTTGAGATCACCCCGTATATCTGGCACACGCCTTCGACAAAACTCATCTTAAATCATCACAATTGCGTCCGCGAGCTGCAATCCTGCAGCTTCCTGTTACATTTACGAAACCAGCGGTCGACGACCCGACTCGGCAAAATTTTACAAACCAATTTCATTTCCCCATCAGATTACGCAGGTTCTGGTGGTACGGTATGTGTAAACGTGCCATTAATCAATTTTTTATTAAAGTAATTAGATATTCCCGCATTGTATAATCCACAATAAGCCGCATATACCTTAGATTCCTGTAATTCGGTACGTTTTATGATTTCTAACGAGGAATGTGGCAGGAAACATGATGCCTGGGTGTAATTTTTACGTTTGAAAAATTATGAGAATGTCTGTAATGAAAGGAGGCTGATGGAATGGTTGTTGCGGATTGTTGTAATGACTTTATCGCGGCGTAGTAACAACAATGATATCATTCATTGTGATCGTGTCGATTATGTTATCCCATGTTCAAATATGTACAGTGTTTTGCTTAGTGACCAAACAATCCTGTAACGTTTTATTTATTGAGGGATGTATCTATTTGATATCATCACGATAACACAATTTGTACTAGCTTGATTTTTTATTGTTTTTATTTTAAAATATGTTATAGAAAAAATAGAACACAGATATACAGAACACAGAACACAAATAGATAGATACACTACTTTAAAAAAGTCTTCTAAACTAAATTCTCTAAATTTATTAATTTAATTGAATAAATAACTTCAATAATGCGACTAAGTTTATTTATTTCAACTATGTCAGTTTTATAACTTAAACTAATCCAATATCAGTATTTTCTTTGTTCCAAAATTACATCTAAGTTTCCCAATAGGTGGATCTACTTTATTCCAGATGTGGAGGTAATTTCTCGAAACCATATAGGCCAAATTGTCGAAAAATTCTAGTTTTTTTTGCCAAAATTTAGTCCAGTAAACAAAGACAAGTATAAATTAGGAAAAATTCCGTAGAATTGAACAGTTTTTTTCATAAAACTACTAAACATTTTAGAAAAAAATGTTTTAGACAAAAGTTGTAGAACTTTTTAATAAAAATTCAATTGATAAATAAATGTATTAGTTATTGTAAATAGCATATTTGTAAAACTTCTGTAGGTATCTTTAAAACGAAAAAATTTTTTTACGAAACTTTCAGAATATGTATTCCTTGGCAAGTAGAATAAGTGCATTTTTGTAAAATTTGCAAAATATTTGATAGTTTTCGCAAAAACTGAATTTTTCGAAAAAAATACATTTTTTTCAGGTTTCAATAAATCATACAATAATGCACTTACGTGACTCATCTAGGGCTTAAAATTTTCTCTAAGAGTAGTATTTTCCTGTGCAAATTGTGCGCGTATTGCAAAATTATTGGAAATATGCGAAATATATCCCAAAATTTTGACTTCTTTTTTAGGATCGAAAAATGTAGATCGTTGAAATTTAATCGGAATGGCATTATTGCCATTTGAAAGCTGACATTTTTTTGCGAACTAATATTAACATTTAATTTTTTCCTAATATTCTTCCATTTCTTGTTCGTTTGTTTTCCTGTTGGAATAATTGTGACCATAGTTTGGTAATAGTGACAGTACAGTTATTTAGTTGACCTTGTGTTGTATAAAATATTGAAAAAATGGTTATATTTACATATATTCACTCACACATATTACACCTTGGTTCCACAAGCATCTGGAGATAAATTTTGCTCCTTACCTGAAAAAAAAAGAAAGAAATGCTTAAAATATTGTATACAAGAGACATAAAAACTTGTAATTCTCTGTTTCATTTCATATTAAACTGATTTATTTTCTACTACAACCTAACCTAACTTTAAAACAAAACATATTTTCTATAAAATATGATAGACCATGATTTCAGTAATAAAATATTACGTGATAGGATGAAAAAAAAATGATACAATTAAGTATTGCATAACCAATAATTCTCATCATAATCAGAATTAAGTAACTCCATTGCATAATCTGTAATTAGCTACTGTACTAATAATTGTTTGTAACCGACATTAAAACAAACATTTTCAAATTTTCAATTATTCTTCCATAACTACAACTTTGAATACCTGAATAAAAAACGTAATAGTTTTTGGTCAATATTAAAAAAAATTAAATCATGGTATACTCATTCTACAAAGTAAGTATTTAATCAGCAAGAATCAACGTTATACTAAAGAACAACGGAGAATGTAACCTTGTAAAAATACCGCGATAGAAAATATAATTAATAATAAATGATAAGTATGCTGGTATGAAATAACAACATTAATTTCGTGACCGGGAATTTGTTCTCCTTTTAGTTTTAATGTTTTTATGTATTAAGTTGCATAATATAATAAAATATAAAGAGAACATAGTTCGTACTTTTAGAGAAATGCATATTCATAATTTCATAACAAATCTCTTTTATGCGGAATACAAATATAAACACATCATTAAAATCAGCTTTGTTGTCATTAAAATACATCGTGATATATTGTGAACTTGTTTTAGTTGCGAAATTTAAAAAAGCTGTATTGTTGCGCATTTTATGAATAATAAGTTTAGTTAAAAGTTCCGTTGTATCGTAATGAAGTTTTATATAACGATACAAAAACTAGAGCATAGTGGTAATGTTAAAAATACGTTCGTTAGGTATCCTTTGAAATAAAATTTGCATTTATAATTGAGTTTACGATAGAAATCCACGCTAAAAATTCAGATTTAACTAAACTGCTAGAGGGCGTCAAAGTTTTTTACAATTATTATTTAAATAATTTTTGTTAAAACAAATTTACTTGGAAATTAATTTTTGTTAAATACAGATAAAATTAAGAAAAAATAGTACTTTAAAATTATAATTTTTGAAAAAAAAACTAAATTGTAATCTAATTGTTTAAAAATAAAAAAAAGAATGTTAACTTCAAAGATTTACTGTGAAATCAACAGATTTCATTTTTTCAAAAACCATTTGAAAGGTTGAGCGGTCTTTTCCATGTGAAAAAATTTTTAAGTATGTATTTAGATGCTTTATTTGAGGCTGTACAACATTTTGAAAATTTGAAAATTTGTTTCAAAAAATTATTTTGCGAAAACTATAGAACCGATTTTAATGAAATTTGGTGTGTTGTTTTATTATACTCTAAAGTTGTTTTTACCAAAATTAGAATGTCTTCTTCGGAGCAATTAAAATATTTTAAAAAATATCCAAAAAAACTTGATTATTTTGCCTTTTTTTCATCAATTATTGCTATTTAGCAACATCGGTTATAATTTTAAACATTTTTAACTTTCAGTATATTGTGCAAAATTAAATTCTACGCACGGTTTGTCATTGTTCATTGTGAACCATTTGTTAATATTAGTGTCGTCAAGATTTAGGGAATTTTCGTTGCTAGTGTTACTGTTGGTACTGAAAAAATGTAAATTTTGACTATTCACTTAATACTTGTTAGTTTAATATCAAAAATTTCTAAATTACATCGACTACTACACGTATTATTACAGAAAATAAAGCATAGCAATATCGGGTGCTCGAAACGAAAAAAAATATGTTGATTATTATTTCAAATAAGTTGAAAGAGAAACGATAAACTAATATTTTTGTAATATATCAAAATCAATATTCGTGTTATAATATTGGCTACGATTTTTTNAAACTAAATTGTAAATTGATAAATGTAATCTAATTGTCTAAATATAAAAAAAAGAATGTTAATTTAAAAAATTTACTGTTACCGTCCTAATCAACCGATTTCATTTTTTCAAAAACCATTTGAAAGGTTGAGCGGTCTTTTCTATGTGAAAAAATTTTCAAGTATTTAGATGCTTTATTTGAGGCTGTACAACATTTTGAAAATTTGAAAATTTGTTTCAAAAAATTATTTTGCGGAAACTGTAGAACCGATTTTAATGAAATTTGGTGTTTTGTTTTATTATACTCTAAAGTTGTTTTTACCAAAATCAGAATGTCTCCTTCGGAGCAATTAAAATATTTTAAAAAAATATCCAAAAAAACTTGATTATGTTGCCTTTTTTTATCAATTATTACTATTTTGCAACATCGGTTATAAATTTAAACATTTTTAACTTTCAGTATATTGTGCAAAATTCAATTCTACGCACGGTTTGTCATTGTTCATTGTAAACCATTTGTTAATATTAGTGACGTCAAGATTTAGGGAATTTTCGTTACTAGTGTTACTGCAATGTTGGTACTGAAAAAATGTAAATTTTGACTATTCACTTAATACTTATTAGTTTAATATCAAAAATTTACATCGACTGCTCGAAACGAAAAAAATATGTTATTATTTCAAATAAGTTGAAAGAGAAACGATAAAGTAATATTTTTGTAATATACCAAAATCAATATTCGTGTTATAATATTGGCTACGATTTTTTATAAAAAAATTAAGTAACTTGAAGAAATGTGTCCTTAAATTATAATTGGACATAGATAACAGTAAAAAATAAAGGTGAATTAACAATTTAGTTATTACGCCTACTGAAATTAATAGTTTTACAATATAATTTATATTGCTTTTTTCGTTAAATGATAAATTTCATGCAAACTAGTTTACAATAAATTAAAATTCATTAATAGCTTTTGTTAATAAATTGCTTTTAAGGGAAATAATAATAGTGCGGCTTACATTAGGTTCGATTAATTAAAACACAGTAAAACATACATGATGTTTTATATTTATAGTTTAGTATAGTTATTTCTAAGTCACACAGATTCGTGTACCTAATTCAATATTTTAAAAAGTCAGAGCTACTTTAGCAAATATGTGTATCACTTTTCTATAATGAATTAATTTAATTAATAGCTAATGTCTCTTTTGAAGCAGCTTACAGTAGCAGCTGAAGTATTGAATATACTTATTCAGTGACTGGTAAAAACTTTTTACGTTTTCTCTTCGAACTCAATTACTAGTAAATCCAGTACGAAAAACATTGTTTTGGTGTTAAGGTCAATAGAAAATTGGAATTGCAAATTCGCGTAAGAAATTTCTGCATGTGAGGCAAGCTAAGTGTAATTTGCCGATAAACCTAAATCAATAAATTTACATGTTGAACAGGAGTGTAATTTATAAAGTAGAACTATCGTTAAGTAGTGGAAAAGTAAAGCACGTAACTTTCTTTCCGCAGTTTCACTTTATTGCAGTGCTTTATTTGAAGGGCATCACAATTTTTTGAAATGGGACAAAATGACTTTAGATTATGTAGAGTTTGCTTTTCGAAATAAATAAAAAACAGACATTTTCTTGAAAATGTTTTACCTGAACTACTTGACGATGTTCGCTATGCGCTAAGAGAAAGAATGTGGTTTATGCTCCCATATTGACTGCTCATAAATTTTTAAATGAAAGATTCGGTAATAACGTGATTGGACGAGGCATACAAGAACCAGGCCAATCTTGGCCACCTAGATCACCCGATATGAACCCTATTGATTTTTTTTTCGGAGACATCTCAAAACTTTAGATTAGAAGGTTCCCATTGAATCTGAGGAGCACTTACGTCAACAAATTATAGCTGGTTGTGATAAGAGTTACTCCTGGAATTTTTGCACGTATTCGAGCTGCAATTTCAAGAAGATCTGAAGCATTATTTTGGCTGAAGGTGGCCATTTCCAACACTTCTTATAATAAATCATAGTAAAATAATTCCATTGTTAATTAATTTATTTTGTTATTATTTTAAGTAATGTATCGAAAAAATACACTGGATCAAATAAATCAATTTTGTTGTTAATCGGTTTGGAATACAAAAAAGTGTAAAGAAACGAAAAGTGAGGATAATTTTTTTGGCAAATAATGATCGATGTACCCACTGGTATGTTTCTAAAACTGGTAATTTTTTGTTTCATCCTAAATATGCAAACCGAATTTGGTTAAATTATCTCAAGCGGTTTAGAAATAAAAAATCAAAAATGATTTTTTTTTATTTTTGACACGATGCAGCTGGACAATGGCTGTCCTAAGACCCCACATTTATATAACAAAATACCCTTATTTTTGAGCCCCTTTATTTTTGACATCTACTTAAGAAACACCCTTATAGCATAAAGTTAAGTTTCGTTTTAGCTAACATCAGTTAAAAAATGACAGACCTATAAAAATATTGCTGTAGTTTCACATGTATGTTCTAATTCTACACAAAACACCCTGTATATGTTTGCTTTTAATTGATTAATGATTTTATTTAAAAATATTTTGCTTTCACTTTCACCCAAAAATATACCGCAACGAAAAATTGTCCAAAACGAATTCAAATATTCCAACTAATATAACTTATTATTTCTTAGAAAAACTATAATCGTTTACCAAGGAATTAATGAAACGTACGAATTTTTTCAAGTTAAAATTAATATTATTTGGAACAGTATTGATTCATCGATTATAATTAAAATATAGGATATATAATCAGAGAATGTGTAGGTATTTGATTAACAACTTTTACTTTTTTTACGGTCTGTAAATTAATGTAATATTTAGGTTATTGTGTTCCATGAAAACAAAGGAATAAACATCTGATTATTATTATAAACATCTCCTGACATATTTTCACATGCAACCCAGTGTTATTTTTTTATAAATGTAGTCCAATTGTTTCATAACTGAAAATGTAGTAGAGATAGAATAATTTCAATAGTTACAAATGCTATAGATGTACTTTTTTTGTTTATATCGCGATAATACAGGGTGTTTCTAAAATAGGCTTCCAAACTTCTGCTGCGTTTATAACTCATTAAAATAAGCCAAAAAGTTCCTATTAACATGTGCCCTAAAACGCACCCTTAGGAAGTTATATGCCCTTAAAAGGGCTCAAACAAAACTGTTTTTTTTTCTGTTATTGACAAAACGGTCGCAAATAAATAGAAAAAAAAATTATGGGTCTTACATAACTTTTTACGTTAAATAACATGTAGCCCATGTAGCCCGTTTTTCGACATGCAAATCATAAGCGTCCCATTTAGGTTGGTCAAGGGGGTTTTCGGCCCGTAATTTTGTTTATTTCAATTTTTTTACAATTTTCTCTACAGATTTATAAAATCCTAACAATTTTACGTAAAAAATATTATCTTTGTCCAAATCGATATTTCCAATGGTTTTCGAGTAAATTGAGTTTGAAAATTACGCTGCTCTTTAAATTATTAGGCCAAAAATCACAAAAATCTGTTTACCATGGCAAATAAAAGACTGACGTTGCCACGACGCTTAACAATTTAAGTTATTGATAAACTGTCAATTGAGCTTTGCAGTGTTTAATTAGTAAAAGTGGTGAGTGGAAAATTTAAGTATAAAAAAAAACAGTTTTGTTTGAGCCCTTTTAAGGGCATATAACTTCCTAAGGGTGCGTTTTAGGGCACATGTTAATAGGAACTTTTTGGCTCATTTTAATGAGTTATAAACGCAGCAGAAGTTTGGAACCCTATTTTAGAAACACCCTGTATATCTTCCATATTTTTTGTACTACTAACAATTCTTACGCAACATACTTCAGAGATATTAGTTAAAATAAAAAGTTTAGTACAAATACTATTTTTTTGTTAAAACGGTTACAAGTTTTGCCAACTTCAAGATAAAATTATTGTTGTTTTTATGCATCTCTACTTAAGGAATTAAAAATAAAATACGTAACACTACAGCGATAGAATGCCCATAAGTCATTATTAACTTAACTTGTCACGTATGCCATAGTAACTAGTTATTAAAAATTCTCACTTATAATACCACTAGAGCTTCAATTATTACTGGAAATTTTTTCGAGCACACGAATTTTCTAAAAAATATTCATGTTCAAGAAAAAATTTCCAGTTTTTAATTGAAGCTAGAGTGGTATTCGGTAAGAAAATTTCACAATGAAGTGTTAAAAAATATCGACAAAAATATAAAGATATTAAAATTTTTTGATTGTTTTGAAGAGACAGTAGGCTTTGTATGTTAATTCAAAAAGGATAACAAATGTCATTTTATATGCACGGTGTCAAAGTGAAAAGTTTAGTGTTTTTTACGAAAAATGTCTCGTTTTGGAGAAGAAAACCAGGACATAATAAAAAAAGAAATTCAACATCTGATGCCAGATAATACCAAAAAATCAAAGATAAGCATTTGGAAGCAGTTTCTAGAATTTTGCAATGAAAAATCTTATAATATACAGGAAAAGCTACCTGTTGAAGAACTGGCAAGTATTCTAGAAGATTATTCATTTAATATGAGGAAAAAAATTCACTTTAGTTACATAAAATAATAAAAAATAAGTTGATAGTAGTTCAATCTTTCAGTTTTCTAAAAATTTAGTGTACTAAAGTTGGTAAAAATATATTTTATTGCAAAAAAACTTGAAGCAGTATATATAATCAAAGTAACTTACATACATATAACATTAGGTTAAATAAAATACAACTAACCGACTTTAGTTAAGCAAAATAATAAAAAATAAATCGATAGTAGATCAATCCCTCAGTTTTCCACATACTCATTTTACTAAAGTTGGTAGAAATATATTTTCTTACAAAGAACCTTAAGCACTATGTAATATCAATAAAATTCATATGTATATATTATTAAGAAGGCCATGGAATCCATGTCAAACAAGGTAATCGTGACTTTTGACCATTTTCTTTAAAATCGTTGTGTTGTACAATTGAAAAATGGAGCGGTTTGAGAAATACGTTTTATGCAAGTTTTGCAAAAAAGTTAGTGAAATTAAAATGTATCATCGGAACCTAAAATTTTTAATGTATTTATTACAAGAATGCGGGCCAGAAATTTATTCGCCAAACTTGTTTGGGATTATTAAAAATCATTTGCTTCTTTTGTGTAAGAAATATGGAGCTCTTCGTGGATCACAGCAGAATAAGATTGTTTCAAAGTACTACATTTATTTTTTGAAACATAGACATTTTATAAATTTTAGTGAATGTGTGCTTGTTTATTCCCCATTAAGAAAAGAAGACGTGGCTGAGGAATTTGAGCAACATTTGGACGCTTTAATTAAAAATACTAAAAGTACATATTTGGTAAATAATTATTTATAAATGATTTGTACTTATTAAATTATGATATAATAAATTTGAAGTTAAATATAAATGTCATTTTATTTATAAATGTCAAAAAATTTCCAGTGTAATTTCATGCTCCTTACCCCAAGGAAGAGAAAAATTTCCGGAAATTTTCTTAGTTGCTATAGTAACGCTACAAAATACAGGCCTTTAATTGGCTGAAAAATACTATTGTGAAATTTTCTATGAAATGCCATCACGAATAAGTTCCAGGCATAAAAAAATCTTTTATGTCAATTTATCAGATGAGAGCAAAAGTAGTCGTAGCTATAATATTTGTAATTTACTTAGGTAATAATTCAAATTAAACGTTTATTTTGCTTATTAAAGCTTCATAGCGTCCGCTATATCATACTTAAGTCAGTGCCTATCTACTATGGCAATGTCGTGGCTATGTATGTAATAATAAACTTTCCAAGGTCGGTAGAAATAAATTTATGCTATAATTTATAAAAAAAATACTCCATATATATCAAGGCTCCGAAGCCAGTAGGTGAAAAAAGCTTGTCACAACAAATTAGGTATCATTTTGGGATACACTGTATACAAAGCACTATCGCCCACTCTCGTATCAGTTTATTATTTCATATCCCACAAAACGTTTCAATGCATAACGTTGCTTTACATTAAACTAATATGTACAATAATACCTTTTTGTGTGACATTTATCGCGTATAGAATTCTGCTTCCAAACAAAATCTATACATAAAGAGCAATAGTATAAATTGTATATAATTTGCCTTTGTCCTATGTCCTACACAATGGAACAGATGTCAGATTCAAGATAGTAGCTTATCGGATTTTTGCCGACGGGCTGTATTAAAAGTCAGTAGGTAAAAATAGTCACTTGAGTTTTAGAAACGCTGGTTTTATTGAATAGAATCTGATAACACAATAGAAACTAGCTTAAGTTTCAAAATTAATTGAGTAATGACCCGTATCAGTCTGTCCTAAAAAAATTATCATCTCTTTGTTATCGCTGGGTTTAATTTTAGTGGTACCACTCGCTACTTGTCCGATTGTTGCTGCGTCACTATATTTAAACAAACTATGTTATATCGATCCATACTTAATGTTCTTTGAACTTATGTGGGAAGCTGCCTACTGTTTTTGAGATCGGACCACTCTCACTTGCCGCGCCTTATAAGGAGTCGGTAGTTTCAGCTGGTTCGTTTCAGACGTGTAAAAAAATATAAAGGACTCGAAGCCTTTGTCCATTTGACAACTCGATGTGATTGCAGAATTGGCCAGTTTCATTTCGAACGGGAAAAAAGAACAGTTGGGTTTAACGTCACACTGAATGTGTCGTCGTTAGTGTCGCAATGTTTTACGAACATTGGAGAGGTAACGAGGGTGTGACAAAAATTTAAAATAAAAAAATCACGAGGTTTTAAATGAGGTAAACGTGGTGGCTAGTAAGTTGGAACAATTGTATCTCTTGCCTATCCATCTACCTGGTTACTGATCATTTAAATGATTTCTTACATTGCGACTGCGACTAAAGTAAAAGTATAATATCATTAATTGACTTTCTGAGGGGTAGGCTAATTATTATTATCAGTTATCTATATCTAGTCCTTTTGTGTATAAGTGCAAAATCTTAAATTAGCATAAAAATAACTATTTTGTCATAATACAAAAAAACTTTTTTGTTCAACCTAGTACAAAAACCTTTTTCATTCCAATTAACTAAAATATCTTTTTGACAATTAGGAAGGAGATCAACTAAGACACTATATTAATATTTTTTTAAATTTTTCTCACGTTATATTTTATGGTTGTCGCGTTTGTAATCTGTTCTCTGCGCACATTAAAAAGAAAGATCGACTTTTTCATATCAATAAAAGACAAGGTGTACTTCGGTTATAATTCAGCTGTGTTCTAAAGAGGCGATATATCATTTTCTGGACAAGAGGTCGTTCTACTGCCGGCGTATGTATACACCACGTCTAAACTTCAATTAATCGTACCATATACGAAAAGAACCACTAAATGTCCATTGTAAGTTTAAGTGTTTTTCACGCTTGGGCTCGTAAAACCGAAGTATAAAACTTAAGTAAGCATAAATTATTTAACGTTCTTGGAAGTTTCAAAACTTGACGCGGTTTGTAAATAAGTAGATTTAAATGTATGCCTGTATGTGGGTTAGTTTCTATATGATTATGTAATTAAAACGCTCAGGGAATTTCATTATCGAAAAACTCGACTATTTATTTGATAAAAAAATTATATCAGATTAGCATTCTGGGGAACAAGTACTACTACTTCTTCAAAAAGGTAACCCCCACTTAAAATTACATCCAGTGTTTTACTGCATAGAAAATTATTTTCAATTAAAAATATAGGGTTTTGGGTATGAGGTTAGACTCTCTACAATGATGAACTAATGTTGATATACAAGGATTATCTTTTAGTTCACACGGTATCTGTTTCAAAGAGTCAATATTTGGGTGAATCGTATATCCACGGAGATTTTTGGCTTTTTGGCTTTAAAATATCACTACAAATGAAAATTTTTCTATTTAATTATGTATCTTTTCAAGAGTTCATTTTAGGTGAAAATGGAAGAGGAAAAAAAGTTTGTAATTAAATATTACAAAATATGACTAGTTACAAATCGAATAAATCATGATTATTATTGTAAAAATCGAAAAAATCGTCAAAAATGGGGTTAAAAAACATTACATTTTAGGGATTTTTTTTGGGGTCTTTAAGCTGGGTGTAGGACCTTCATACTTGGCTCAAGGAAAGTTCATGTTATGTAGAATCATCACACCAAATGTCATCAAAATCGGTTGGATAGATATTGCATAATAATTTTGCAATCCAGATTTTGAAAAAAAAAATTGCAAATTTTCAAAATTTTGCACAGCAAAAACCAAGGCTCTTAGATACTTGAAAATTTAATCACACATAGAAGGGCCCTCACGCTTTCAAACGCTTTTTGAAAAATTCAAATCCGTCAATTAAAAGAGCTCTGGCGCTTGTTAAACAGTCGAATTTTTGTACTATAATTTAGTATTTTTGTAATATAATGAGTTCATTTCTCATACGCTTATATTTTAAGCAGTAAATAATATTTGAATTATACTTTAATCACAAAAGAAATGATGATTAAATTATATAATTAATTACATAATCAATTAATTACTAATTTTCGACATATTTTGAAAATAATTGTTGTGCAAACAATTTTAGAATATTTAAATAAATTTGTTTTTAATCTTTGATAAACAGTATATAAATTTATGTATTTACCTTTGATATAATGAAGAAATAAAGTTGATAATTAAAGGAAGTTTCGAGATAAATAATTATCGGACTGTTGAAAGACCAATAATTATTAACGATAGGCATTTGAAAATACGCTAATTGTTTTCCTTAAATCGCGAAATATCGATTTAAAAAAAATCATCAAAATCGGACCTCTAGAAGCTGAGATATTAAAAATTTTTAAGCGCGTCGCTGTTTTGAACTCGCCGATCCAATTTCGAGCGGGCCGAAGCAGCCGCGCTCTCTGCTTCCCCCACCACCACCACCAGTATGATTTTCTTGAATTTCTCGCTTGCATAAATAACTTTAAACGAGTTTTAAAGTTGGTTGCCAATGAAGAAAAGTATTGCAAACTTAAACCTGGTAAGTACTCGGAATACCAAAGGTATTTTTCGAAAAATTTGCCCGGATGTCTCAGTACATTTAGTGTAAATGACGGTTAAATTTTATCGGCTATAACTACGTAACTAATTGACCAACCGATCTGTTTTTTTTTAAGAAGCGTCTTTCCAAAAACTTTTAAAACCTGCTTTAAAAAATTTAATTTGATTGAATATTCACAAAATTATTCTAATGTTTATAAGTACAAAAATGACCAATGTTTAAACAAGCGCCAGAGCTCTCCTAATTGATGTATTCGAATTTTTCAAAAATCGTTTGAAAGCTTGAGAGCCCTTCTATATGTGATTAAATTTTCAAGTACCTAAGGGCCTTGGTTTTTGCTGTGCAAAATTTTGAAAATTTGCAAATTTTATTTTAAAATCTGGATTGCAAAATTATTATGCAAAATCTATCGAACCGATTTTGATGTAATTTGGTGTGAAGATTCTACATAACATGAAGTTTTCTTGAGCCAGGTATGAAGGTCCTATACCCAATTTAAAGACCCTAAAAAAATTGTACTGTACTTACTACAGAGTAATGTTTTTTAACCCCATTTTTGGCGATTTTTTCGATTTTTACAATAATAATCATGATTCATTCGATTTGTAACTAGTAATATTTTGAAAAAAAAATTAATTCTAAACATTTTGTTCCTCTTCCATTTTCGTCGAAAATCAATTCTTGAAAAGAAAATTAAATAGGAAGAAAAATATGACATTTTTCAATTTTTTTTAACATATTGTGCCGCTAAAAGTTAAGCCCACGTTTTTTTATGCGCATAGAAAAATTTTCATTTCTAGTGAAATTTGAAAGCCAAAAATGAAAAAATCTCCGTGGATATACGATTCACCCAAACCAAAACAGATACCGCTTAGTCTATTTATACTACTGCACTATTTATTTTCATATTTTCACATATCTAATAAATACTTTTCTTAAACGCATTTTAAAATTTTGCTACATTTTTGAACACAATATTCAAGCAAACTTGTATGTGAAAGTGTATTTGATTCAAAAGCTAGACCAAACTACTTTTCAAGGCTTTGAATCGAAATTAATAGATTACTGTGATATTTATTAATTTTTTTCCTTATAACTTTATGAACAGCGTTCAGGTTTTCGAAGTGTATGTTAACATTTACGTAATTCAAACATTTTCGCTCATATATAAATACGTATGATCAAATTCGTAATTGTACCTCAATTTACGTCACTTTTAGCAGAATTACTTTGTAATTAATATATTATAAAGTTCTATTAATAACGTCAGGAGATACATTCAGTTTAATTAAGAACATGTGTGTTCTTATAACATACATTAATCATACTTACCAAACAAAGTTTGTTCATAATTATTTAAACTTTACTTTAATACATAATGAATGAAATGATTGATTTATTTTATTGTCGAGAGCTTGTAAAGCATTAAACGGACCTTTTTTGATGGCAAGCCTGTTACCATTGAAAAGAAATATGAATACTTAATTAAACATTTTCGATATGTACGAATATAATCAAGGATTCTAAAAATAAATGTTTATAGGCTATATTCAGTAAAATTTACTACCTACCTGTCAATTTTTACATTACTGCCTGTGCTTAACATTAATTGAAAACTGCCATTAAAAAAAATGTAAAACTTGCAGACTCAGACCTTTAATTTATGTCTTTTTTATCTAAAAAATGTGAAAACCGTGATATTTTTCTTGAATTAGTGGATTTTACTTTACAAAACACTTAAAGAAAATGTGATATTAAGAAAATAAAATTGGGCGGGTTTATCCATCTTTGGATCTTTTGTAAACCGGCATTATCACATTTATTTTAATTTAATAAACTAATATTTTTAGTTTAATAAAAAAACAAAAAGTTAATTCCAATACTTGTCTTTGGCCTTGTTTTCGTAGTTTAAATTGTTTAAAATTTTCATGTACATTTAATACGTTAATGAAGAAAGTTGAAAAAAGTTTTGTAAATCGCAAGCAAGCCTGTGTAGAAATTATTCTTGCACATTATGAATTATTTCTGGGGTAAATCTCTGTATTTCATCTATAATACAATTTCGGAGTACTTCTAAATTATGTGGTCTATTAATGTACACTTTGGACATTAAGTAGCCCCATAAGAAACAGTCCAGGGGTGTAAGATCTGGGGATCTCGCGGGCCATTCTATCGGTCCTGTCTGCCGATCCACCTCCTAGGAAAACGATTGTCCAGAAAATCTCGAACAGGGCGCGCATAGTGCGGAGGTGCACCGTCTTGTTGAAACCATATGGTGTCATCAGGAATATCAGGGTCATTATCGTTAGGAAAAATTTCTGCAAGCTCTGGAACAAGGTCATTTTGTATAAATTCTAAATATCTTTCTCCTGTAAGGGTTCCTTCAAAGAAGAAAGGCCCTACTATTCTGTTGTCAACTATGCCAGCCCACACATTTAATTTCTGTGGGTGTTGGGTATGTGTCTCTGCCATTCAATGAGGATTTTCCCGACTCCAATACCTGCAAGTTTGACGGTTCACTGTACCATTGTTTACAATTCTTAGAAAGTCGGTATGACAGTGACACTTTGTAAAGATTTATACCTACGTGATCGATAAAATTTCCAGGTCCAGGGATTTCGAAAAACTAAATTTGATAATGTTTTTGCTTTATTTTAATTGATTTGGGTTTTCTAACATTCAATCGTCATTTACACGAAAACTTTCCTATGTAAGATGGCAACATTTTAATAATGTCGGATCGACAATTAATCGATCTTTCAGAATCAAGAAAAAAAAATAGGGGGTCGCTATTTTAAAAAAAATACTTTAAAACAAATGACGGTTGAAAATCGCCTTTTATGCTAAAATATATATTTTTTTAAATTAAAAATCGACCTGTTCGAGGATTTTTCTCAAAAAAAATTTGTTTCGTTTTTACTATATTTATTCCAAACTTTAGGCGCATACTGTATAATACTTATAGAATTTATAGTTAACCGTTGGATCGTTGCTACATAAATAAATTGTGAATATTTAAAAATATACATATTTTGTTTATCTTAGGAACAACAAGGTTTTTCGTAAAATCCGAAGATGGGAAAACACACCTGAAACGTACGCAATTTTAATAAATCTATAAACTTTTATATAGAAGAATTTTATTTAAGATCCTTGTCCCAGGAAATACAAAAAAAAAACATAGAAATACTTCCAGTTATTTTAATTAGCATTACATGCGGTGGAATTTTTTAACACATGTTTTTCCACATCCTGTATTCTAAATACTAAAATTTATTCTGTATTGCTAGAATATCAAAAATGTTACTGTTATTTCCCACCCTGCAGATCATTCTCGTTTAAACTACACACAAAAACAGCTACATTATTAAATTAACATTTTTCTCTATGTACCAGCCTTTCAAACTGGCACTTGCATCCTACAATCCACCAACGGTTCGTGAGTTATACATTGATTGATCACTCCCTACCTTTCATTACACTGAAAAGCACTACCACTAACTGTAAACGACGAATGTGCCTTGCTTTGGTGTCTCGATGGATGTACCTCACAAAATTTATTGGTTGTGAGCGAATATGTGAAGGAAATAAAAATAGCCGCTTCTGTGCATTTCATTAAAGCAAGAAATTTACATTCAAAGGACCAAAACGGTTGATGTGACCGATTGCAGTTTTGTATGGAATCGAACTTGTTTATTATTCAGATATTCATCACAGTGCGTCACATTTGATTCCTTGAAGACAATTACGTTTAAAATAATTGTGAGCTTAATCATCATCTTGCTTTTCGTTTATAGCTTGCTTAAGTGTGGAATTGATGCAATCAATCCTCATCCTCATCCTCTTTGCTAGATATATTTAATTAAAAATATTTTTTTCACAATATATTTCTGTAAGAAGGTAAATGTAATGAGAGTGAATTTAATATTTTTTATATCAATTTTGATTCTGTCTATCATTTATTTTTTAAAGTTTTGTCTTGTTTTCCTTTCTTGTAGCTTGTAATTTGGCAGCCCCACTTTCAAGAACACCTTGTGTAAGATATTGATGCAAATCAACACGTAAAGTTTAGTATCAAAAATAAGGAACAAGAAAGTTTGTAAAAATAATAATTAATTTTTACATTTTATTTCCATTTTATTGCCATGTAGATGTAAATTTTTTTCAGTGCTTTGGACACATTACCATTCATTGTCGTTCCTGTTTAAAATATCTCAGAAAACACTAAAAGCAAGATTTATGTGCTGTCAGCATTGTGTCGTTTTTTTTAACTACGAAAAACTAATTACATTTTACCTGTAACGGATATCAAATGTTTGTAATGGATAATCATACTATTTTTAATTTATTAAAAGTGTTACAAGGCGACGACAAAACCTTTAAATGGAAGAATGTCACTATAAACTTCGTATTGTAGTCATATAGAGGCACGAAAAACATTAATGTCAGCTATTTTTTATTCCTTCATGCTGTTTTTTTAAACATTGTGAAATTGATTTTATTAATTTCATACTTATATATCTCCTGAATATCTGTAAATAGTTACGTGATTATACTGTTTATTTTTATGACTACCTTAGCAATGTGCACGTGTTCAGAACACGGGTTACTACAAAAAATACATTGTAGTGTGCCAGTACTTGCGTAAGTTGTCACACCCTTTTTTCATTTACCTGTCGACTACAGCAAATCTAATTCAAGTATGAGAATTGCTCCTCAGGATTAATGTATCGCCAGAACTTTGTACTTTAATTTGAAAAATATATAGTGCCAAAAAAACGGTATACACATTTTCGCAAGTTGGTAATACTTATAAAAAAAGAGGAAGAGTTCGTATAAATGTTCTGAAATGTGAAATGTGAAGATGAAGACTGTTAAAGGGTAAATTGAGAAGCTATTTTTTTTGCAACAGCTTACAAATCATTATTTAAAATACACGTGTACAAATTTATTCTCTTTTGCATGAAAGGCTTGATTAAAAACAAGATTGAAGCCATGTGACTCCGACAAAAGACTTTTTACACGTGTTTTTTACAACGCTGTACCAAGAATCGTGCAAATATGGAAAAGTGTTAAGCAAATATGAAATATACAAAGTAAACGAAGTTTCTTATGCCCATATACTTAGTCATAAGGTACCTAATGTTAATGCAATTATTTTTGTGAGTGAAGTGACTAATAGTATGTACTTTATGTTTTAGATTGTGCAATTTTTGACATTGCAAGTGCAGGAAGAAGAGACGATTTTCAAAACTGAACTAGTGATGTGAAAAATACTGACAATATTTTGATAGTCAATATTCCAAAGCCAGTACCAATAAACCTTAAACATCAACGGTGGTAGAATCTTACTTAGAAGAACCAGTTCAAAACAAAGTTGTGATATAAAAATGAATAGTCCAGTCATTGAAGGTAAAATACGGCCCTTACCCTCTACTTCAAAGTTGACCCTGTGCCGGGGGTTGCTTTTTATTTTTTAGGGGCGAAAACTACCCCTATTCGAAAATAATTATAGAATTGTAGATTCGAGCGTGTAATAGATTGAAATCATCTATAAATAAGTAATTATGATGAATTGAAAATTGTCAATCCTTAAAAACCACCCCATATGACAGTAATCATTAAAAAATAATGTTGAAAAATATTATTCAGCAACTTGGAATAATTTAATCATATACTTAGTAATTTTAAATTAAGATTTCTTTACTGTTTTAATTTTTTATAATTTATTTATAAGTTTCACCCTCATGAAAACCACCCCTTGCATAAAAAATCGAACAATTACAGTAAAAAAATTTTTTTTGGGTAGTTCAAAATATAATACAATCTTTTTATTATTTAAAATGTAATATATTTATTTATTTTCAAACCTTAAAAAAAACCCTACTGATTAAAATTTGCAATCAAATATAGGGAAAATAAGAATTTTATTTTTATATGGATTTTAATTTTTTTATTTTTATAACAAAATTTTTTTTTAATGCAAATAACATAAATAATCAAAAATCCTCTTCACTCTCGTCTTCCTTTTCTATTCTATTCCTAAAATTCATATTTCTATTCCTAAAATATAGCTATAGTGTGTATTCATTAATGCTTCAATATACGTGTTCTGATATCTGCAAAAATATGTGATTGGTTTTTTACCCATAACTCGCTTAGTTTTTATGCTATCAAGCCCTCCAAAAAACCATTTTGTAGGTTTTTTCAAGGGCTATAAGATCAAATAAGTTACATTTTCAGCCCTTATTTTTGTAAGGGTTTGAGCTGAAAGGGCTTGAACAAGTTGCTATTTATGAACATATGCAAACTTTGAACGGCCATATCTTACTTAATTTTTATCCTACAGAAAAAAAGACAAAATTTTGTGTATCATTAATAGTTTTTGAGTTATTTTGAAAAAAATATCATATAGGTTATTAATTGGATAAAATTCTTAAAAATTAAGGAATAAAAACGATTACGATTTAGGATGATTTTAAACAAGAAAGTACTCTTGTTTTAAATTCATCAACCTAGTTGTTTCCAATTTTTGAATATTAATAAATGTTTGGGCTTAAGAAAATTTAAATTATACTAGAAGTATAATTCACTGACAATGAGCAATTACATAATGACAACATACCTTGTCTCAATAAGCGAGAGGTGCAAAATTATTTGAACTGTGAAACAAATACGTATAAAGAAAGATAAAAAGTGGTATTATTATTTTATTTGAAATCAAATTTTTATTTTCGGAATTTACCCTGTTTACCAGCGGCCTAGTCCGACACTGCTTATAAGCAGTGGCACGTTATATTGTTTTAAGGTTACATGGGTTTTGTGAAGCCTCACGTAGCTACATATTCAAAATGTTTCTTTGAACATTTATTTTATTTAAAATGTCGTTTTTTCCACTATTGTTGATTGAAAATTAGTTGAGAACCGTTTATTAGTGGCCACCCATTGTCTATAATTACGATTACAATTATATATATTTTTGAAATAATGTTTTGAATTTATTTAAATTTTTTGTAACTTATCTTTCAACGAAATGTATGCTTCTGGAAGTTTCCCCTTTTATTTTGATGACTATTACCCACCTTCGAAGATTGTTATCCTATATTTTCACACCCTGTATAGTAATATTTTCTGGAACTATTTGGAACTATAGATTCTCTACTAGAATAAAATATTTCGTGTTCGTTTGTNTGTTATCCTATATTTTCACACCCTGTATAGTAACATTTTTTGGAACTATTTAGAACTATAGATTATCTACTAGAATAGAATATTTCTTGTTCGTTTGACACCTCATAGTCTAGTCTGTTGCGAAGTGAATTCTGGTTAAGGAGAAAGGATAGAAAAGTGAAAACAAATAACTGGTTGCAAGTTGCAGTGAAGGTAACAGACCTGGTTTTTTTCTGCATGGTAATGAAATCAGTACATTTATCAATTAGCAATTTTATCTGATGAAAGAACTACTTGATATACAAAGAACATATTTCTTCGCAAATGTGCAGATGTTTAATTATAGATATCGAAGACAGAAAAATCAGGCTGGGAGTGTTGGGCATGCGCAAGGCACTACGTAGAACAAGAAGAAACGTTTTAACATTTATTAAATTAAAACAAAACTTCGGACTTTCAGCGGTCGGACAGAAAATGGAAAGGAATGGCGTCTGTATCGGCACACTCCCATCGGCTTTTTATTTTAATTAGGTTTCGTCGAGCGGGAATGCTATTTGTGCGCTTGCTAGCGATAACCATGAACTTTTCAGAGATTTATACCGCTGGAGGCATGCGGGAGACAAATGCAATTCTAGGTAGGATCGAACTTCGTACGGATTGGAATTGCCAAGACACAGTATTAAGCCGGGTCCACGTCCACTTTATTGAAATAACGAGCGTTCAAATAAAAACGTGGTCGAAGTTGGCTCTGACACATTGGACGTAGGGAGTAGCTTATAGCGACCAACTTAACCTCATTTCTCAACGAGCTGTATAGCAGCTGTCAGTTTCAATAACGTTAATGACTATATAACTTTATTTTAAAGAATAATCGTGATAACAATAACAAACAATTAAAGGAGCTGCGGAAAGTGTCCCCCTCCTTGTTATAACAATAAATTAAAGCAGCTGCTGAAAGTGTCCCCCTCCTTGTTCCAAGCACTTTTCACACCTGTTCCTCAAAGAATTAAAGACATTTTCTAAGATGCTCGGGGTATTGTTAATTTCACGAATCTTGTCTATAAGTCGAGCCTGCAGATGGTTTAAATCAGGAATAGGCAGTTCAAAAATAGTGTTTTTAAGGTAAGGCCACAAAAAGAAATCACACGGCGTAATATCACATGACCTCGGTGGAAATTCATGTTCAGCATTGAGACTTATTAGTCGATTTTGGAAAACTTCCCTCAACATATTCATCGTCTCGCCTGCCGTATGTGCCCTTGCGCCATCTTGTTGAAAGTAAAAGTTTGTAATTTCGTTTTCTTCCAGCTGGTTAACAAAAGGAGCGATAATTTCTTCTCTATACCTTTGCGCAGTAAGAGTACCATTAAAAAAAATAGGTCCATAAATCCTCCTTCGATTGAGAGCACACCAAACTCCAATTTTTTGAGCGTGTAGAGGGCCCTCGACAAAAAAGTTATCTGGTTTTTCAGAAGACCACATTCTCATATTCTGTGAGTTTACGTAACCACTTAAATGAAACCAGGCTTCATCAGAAAAAAAGGTGATATTATGAAGTTCACCGTAGTTGTTTAAAAACCATTCACAAAATACAGCCCGTCGCGGAAAATCAACTTCATGAAGTTCTTGCTGACAAGTTAAACGATAGGAGAACAAACGCAAATCTTTTTTTAACACTGTGTGGCAGGTACCGACTGATACTCCCACCATTTGTGATAAAACACGTACAGAAGTTCTTGGCGCATTTTCCATTATTTGTTGGACATTTTCTTTTAATTCTTCAGTCCGCTTTTTAGGTCGGCCGCTTCCTTCTTTTCTTGTTACACTGCCCGTTTCACGAAAAACATTAACACAACGCTGAACTGCACTTTGAAAAATTTTGTACTCAACAACGCCGGGAAATTGATTTTGAAATTCTATGAAACATTCCTCAATAGAATACTTCCATATTCCATCAATCTTGCGTCCATTTCTAAAGTAGGACTCTATGATAAACACTTTTTGTTCTTGAGAAAACACCATTTTAAACGCTTTTTAAAACGAAAATATTCAAATTGATAGCGGCGATATAGCGCTTTGACAGATGACGTTTAAGTTCATTTGCTATACGCTGCGCCCTACGTCCAAATTTTCAGAACCAACTTGACCACGTTTTTATTTGAACGCTCCTTACTTCCATACAGATATCACTTTCGAATTAATTTGAATTAATCTTCAAATAATTTTGCCGAGAAAATGCATTTAAAGAACGAATCGTGTTTTGAATGTCAAATAATAAATCTCCATGACCAGCATGTTTGTGCAGATGAAAATCGCAATGTCGTTAGGGGAAGGCATTTTCAGCATGAATTTTCTACAAAATAATATATTTAATTATCTTTGCATTATCTGCCTATAAAGGCCAGGAAAATAAGTTGGGAAATGACCATTTCGCGACTTTTTGTTTACCACTATAGATGCTAAATATTATGTACAATAACATATTCCACAGTCATAAAAATAGGGGGTAGATTGTTTACAGGATGGTTAATTGTATAATTTTTACGTAAATTTACGTTTTTCGCTTATAACTTTTTTCCGTTAATTTCCACGAGAAAACAGTAAAGTACTTTTTTTTCGTCTTCAGAAGACCTACAAAACTAGCCCGAGGATCTTCTACAATCGCACTGATTTTTTTTCATGGTAGATTTCATAATAATACATTGAAATCTATCAATTGAATTTTTTTTTATTTTTTAGCCTTAGCAGCAAAATGAAATATACGATGCACAAGCGTGATGTAATTTTACATATTCGGAAAGCTTATGAAGAGAGGTTTAAGTTAAAAAAAATCGTCAAGATTCGTTGAAAAACAACGGAGTTACAGACTGTCAAAGTTGACGGCCTATTGTTAAACAAATTAGGTTGGTAACGGCAAAAAAAATACTGTCATAATCGGCAACCCGAGTACTTTCCCTGATAAAAATATTTTATTTGTGGAAGTATGTTAAGTGAATAAGAAATATTGTCCAAAGTCAGTGGGTCGCTTGATTTTAGGCGAGCCCTGGCGCAGCGGAAGGGTGGGGAAAGCGAGCGATAGCGAGTCCGAAGAAAATGACGATAATATTCATAATCCTGCCGTTAAATAAGCGAAATGCGCTTGAAAATAATATATTTGACAATCTGTAACTCCGTTGTTTTTCAACGAATCTTGACAATTTTTTTTAACTTAAAGCTCTTTACATAAGCTTTCCGAATATATAACTATATCACGCTCATGCGTCGTATATTTCGTTTTGCAACTAAGGCTGAAAAAAAATTTCAGATTGCAAATTTGAAATTAAAAAAAAATGATAAAACAATGTAGATATTGTTATGAAATCTACCTAAATATTTTTTGACGCTCGAGGGCTAGATTTGTAGGTGTTTTGAAGACGAAAAAAAAAGTACTTTACTGTTTTCTCGTGGAAATGAACGAAAAAAAGTTATAAGCGAAAAACGTGAATTTAGGTAAAAATTACGATTAACTACCCTGTAAACAATCTTTCCCTCATTTTTATCACTGTGGAAATTAATATGTTATTGTACATAATATTTAGCATCTATAGTGATAAATTCAGCTTGCCGAAACAAAAAGTCGCGGCCAACTCTATATTTCCTGGCCTAAGCGAAGTACTTTTCAGTTTTATTTGAAAGTGGTAATTGTATCTATTTATTTTGCGTGTTCAAAGGTTTAACGAAACAATCTCTACAAGAAATTTAAAAATTCAGCTTTATTCATGAACCCACAGAAGAAAGAAGAATCTACTCCTTAGCAATATAATTCACTTGCTTATGGTCACATTTTATAAACATATACAGGATATTTCAGAAAGACCTCCCGTAAATATAGGGGGTGATAGTTCGACAAAAAATAAGAATTGTTTGTCTTATGAACTATATGTCTATCTCCTCTTGTTTTTGAAGCGACAGCGCGACAAAATAATTTTTTTTAAATAGAATTTTTACGAAAATTTCCAAATGGTGCCAAATATTTTTATGAAATTTGGTATTCCGGGGTTTTTAAGGATGGTAAATACGCTGTTCTAATTATTTTTTGGATATTCCATAGAGGACGCTAATTATGCTACATTCCGATTACATTTTAAGTTCAAATTTCTTAGGTTAGGTTTTTTACCATTCGGGCACCAATTCCTAATGTACAATTTGAGTCTTGTTAGAACTTCCTAATGTGGACGGTTTTCGAGAAAAAAGGCTTTTCATTAAACTCTTACAATATTACAGTGTATAAAATAAGTGACTTTGCTCAAAGTAGGCTTATGTCAAAATTTATTGATGGATGTCTCATAAACAACGCATACATTCTTAGCAATTTTTAAAACTCTAATTAACTTTATATCAACATTTTAGTGATCGTAATTAGTCATTACTGACTACAGTCACTAAAAGTCACTAAAATTATTATTAATAAATTATTTACTGCAGATACCTACCATATCTTTTATAATAATCCAAACGGTTTTGTAAAATCGCTAAATTAACTTTTTATCCAAGACAATTATTTTTTAACTGATTTGTCTGGTTTAAATTTAATAAATAAGTTTTTAAGACAACGTTGATGTAATCCAACTTTTGTTAGGCTCACTGTTAAATTAATATCAGTATGTAATAGGAATTTAGATTTTAGGTTGAGTAACCATGACATATTTTTTTCTCTCGTTTGAACCGTTTTATTACAATTTGGGTGATAGTGAATTGAATATCTAAAATTCTATAATGCAGCGAAATTCCAACGTGAAAAAAAAAGAAGTAGCTAAATATTGTTTAACCGATTGATTAGACTTTCACTTTTTCATTTTTCTGCATTTATTACTATTGTCTTCAATTAATTAGAATTTCTCAATACCGGTAATAATTTTATAGTAACTAGACAGTATCCAATAATAAAACAAGAAAGTTGCGAGAATCTTTTGATTGGGATTTTTTAACTCATTAAAATTTTAATGACTAATACTTAGCGGTGTTATGTAATCACCCTCATAGCTCGTTTATGATAGCTGATTTTTGAAACCAGAAAGTCAGAAAAAATAAATAAATATGTTATATATAATGAATTTTACAAATATATTCACTAAATTATGTGTACCAAGGCGTCAGAAATCGTGAAAACTCTTTAAGGATTGTTAAAAATTATTATTAAAGGACCATATCAGCGTTCCATAATGACAAATTCTGTTCTCGGATTCGGTTGTCAATTAACTAGAGAACAACTTTCCGGTCCCAACATTTCGAAGGAACGATTTACATAATATAATGAATTGTAACTGTAAATTCGCGGAATCTTGTGCGATCCTAAATTTAATCCGGCTTTAATAACACGAGGTGACATTTAATTAAATAAACGCCGGGATATCGCAAGGAGGAACAGTCGAAAGACTCTTACAAGAACTGACTGACCCCACTGTCAATTAACAGAGATTTATGTGGATTACTCTTACCTTCCCCGGGCAAGATCCGCAAGAAATACCAACGTCATATTAATACTGGCATTAATCTTGCACTTGTCTGTTATATGCTTTGGATCTTTGCCAGTTTCTTGCTTTATTATTATTATTTACAAACTACTAAATATACGTTTCTTTTTCCCTGTGTCATGCTAGTACTAATAATACTAATAGAAATTAAAAAAATATGTTATCATGATTAAATAACAATTAAATATCATCAGTTTTCTCACATTCACGCAATGTGATTATTGATTAATAAATACATAATGATTCACACTTCACTAATAAGTGTGAATCATATCGACATATCGGAAGTCATAATTATGGAATATTTACAACGATAATTTTCAATATCAATTTTAAAACAGTTTTAAGATGAAGCGAAATAGTTATTTACACCATAAAGGGTTGGCCGAGGACGATTTTGCGCCCGAGCGAAGCGAGGGTTGCCAATTGAGTCCGATTTAGAGGATTAGAGGCCAAGTTGAAAATTTTAAATGGAACCGTGTACTTTTTCTTTGCCGTTAATTTTTTTTCGTAAGACATTATTAAACTTAACTTCTTTGCTTACGTTTGACGTTACAGTTACCTTTAGGTCATGGTCAAAGACATGGTATAGGTCATTTTTTAATTTTACGCTCACTCAATTTCCGCAGTCAAGAATATCGGGTCATTTATTAAAAATCGACTTGACCTATAAACGGCCTTGAAGGTTATGGTCAAGGTCATATCCGAACGTAAAAATTCCCATTTTTTCCATTTTCGGGGTCAAAAATATACGGTTGACCTGTAAATGACCTTGTAGCGGTACGCTACAATTACATTTAGTACCTGCCCAAATAAATATATTTTGTTTTCTGGGAATTTACGAGCCATATAAATTATACTTTGAATTATCCGAGATTATCCCAAATTAATGTATTTAGCAAATGAGATAAGTGAATGAAAGTGATGAATGAAGTGATGAAAAATGAAAGTGATGAATAAGTAGGCTGTAAACATAAATTAGTTGTTGTTTATTAGGGTACATAAGCACAAACCGAGTAGGGAATGACCCGGATAAGTGTTAATCGGGTAATAAAAGTAGGTACCTGGGGACAAGGATAAAACCGAAAACATTTCGAGGCACGAATTAGAGGTCTTGAAGCGTAGTTCCTGCTCGGTTGTGTCTCGTGTTACCAGCGAAATTAGTAGAATAAAGTTTTCCATGCTACTTAAAGTTTTTCTCCTCACTTGAAGACCAAACCACTATAACCTTGAAGGTCAAGGTCATGCTCAAGGTCACCATTGGATTGCTCACTCAAAACCCTGCAACTTTTGTCCTAATCATTTTTTTGTTTGAGCCGTATTTTCTGAGATAGAGGGGGGGGGAGTTCCAAACATTTTGAACACCCGGTATATTTTAAGAAAGGTTCTCCACTACAGTACGTCATAATCAAGATAACGGTTCACTTTAGCACCAGAGTTACTTTAGTGTGTATCTATATTCAATAAAAAAAAGGCGTATTCATTTATCTACTGTAAAAAAAATACATACATAAAGGTTTATATTTAGTATCTAATTACCACTGGAGTGTAAAATACAAACAGCTGTTGTATACCTTTAAATAATACATTTACAAATAAGCAGTGAACTGCGGCTAAAATAACAGTACCCTTTGTATATCGTAAGGAAACGTTTTGGTTCGTGTTTATACCGTTCAGTAAATCACATCGCAAATTAGATGCAGTTAAATGAATTTGTCTCGAGTAATTGTTCTCTAGATGTTCGGAAGTACCTTTCATTGTTGACAGATTTTTAATTTAAAAGTAACAGTGACTTTCATTATTGTTTCTTCCTGTACAATTCGCTGTAGACGTTGAGTTTGTTATTTGTGCTATAGATTTCAACAAGAAGATGATATTCAAAGTATATATCCGTTGCTGTTAATAAAAAATGAGGAAGCAAATCTTACTACTCTTACTATTATTACATCTCAAGATTTCTTTATTTGTTTTTGTTTTTTCAAATGAACTATAAGAGCAATTATTCTGGACATACGGTTTCTAGGTGTTTTTATTTTATGGTCCTTACTACGAATGAGGAAAATAACCCCAATAAGAGCAAAAGGTATTTCATGTCACCGGGGTAATAGCAGGGCATTCAATCCCTCAGGAGTGAAGACTTGCTCCACTCTTCGAGATTGATGTCAGCCATCGTTCCTATGAAAGTTTTACAACCTTGAAATCGATAGTTGAGAAGGAACACATCTGAAATCAGACAAATTGCTGTGAAAGGTAGGATTTTTATCGTTATCAATATAGAACCGTATGGATGCTCGTTATTGATGTGAACTGGAAATGAAGCATTTGGGTTGCCTATATTTTACAATAAAAAGGATAGGAAATGGACACATTTTTATTCCAATATATTTTTTTAAACAGTGGAAAAAACATCACATACAGTGTGTCCACGGATGGGGTACCGCACTCTTGTAAAACTGTTTATTGTTGATTTTTCGAGAAAAAGTTATTCTTGACAAAGTTTCGCTTATCTTGGGAAGCCATGGGTAGTAATCAAATATGTAATAAAATATACATGGCGTCCAAAAAATTTCGAAATGTGCAATTTTCCCCAAGCAAAGTGCCTTTAATTTTTGTTTTCGTTAAAAATTGAATTTAGTAAATGGTGCAATTAAATGGGCGTGTAAATCGCAATTTTGGTCGACTTGCCAGAATCTTTTATATAAGTTAGTTTGAGGTACATAAGTGATAGTAATTTTTTTTTCAACCCCCAGCCAGGGGTGAAAAAAGATAAAATAAAGGGGTCTTCCAAGATAACTCAAAAGCGGCAAGAGCTAGAAAAAAATTTGATAACGATGCTGCTACTGGATGCTTATGGACTCTGTACAAGACAATCTAAAGATGTCACTCAGGAAAAAGTCAGAAAACATAGATACATATTAGCAGATCTCATATTCAAAGAATGTTAGTATCCATTCAATTCAAACCAGTGTTTAATCATAAATTGCTTGATGGAGATGATGGTCGTTGTTATGGTTTTTGTTTAACAATGGGCGAGAAATTAACTGAAAACAGATTCTTACAATATTTTATTTACTGATGAATCAACAATCACACCTAATGGCGTGGTTTCGTCTCAAATTTGTATATACTAGGCTAAAAATAATCCAAATTTTCGTTTGATAACTAATAGTCAACAATTATTTTTTGGCCTTTCTATATTACATATTTGATTACTGCCCATGGTTTCCCAAGATAAGCAAAACTTTTTATCAAGAACAACTTTTTCTCGAAAAATCAACAATAAAAAAGTTTACAAGAGTGCGGTAGCCCGTCTGGGGACACACTGTATGTATATCAAGCACTTCAAGAAGTCAAAGAAAATCAAACTATTTTCATTATTAGAACTTGGAATCAGATTTTTATTTCAATAATTTTTAATCTCATTTATAGGTGGCAAGATACTTACTCAAAAAAATAAAGAAAAATCATGAAAAAATACTTTAAAACAATGTATGCAGTATTATAATTAAAACTCAAGCAATAACACCTAATTAGTAAGTTTTATTTAAATTTCAATATTTTTCTTCACAGTAGTAGGTATATGGCGATCACTGTATTGTTAAATATCCGCCTACCTATCTAAAATAATATGGAAGTGTTGAAGGAGTTATCCTCCGTATAGTATATAATCCTAAGTAAAATGTGGAAACAAAAAGATGTTATTTTTTACGTGATTATAGTCTTTGTCAAGGGTAATAGTAGCATAATGAAAATACAAGATATTTCTTTGAATGACTGCATTACTTAGGTATATGTGTTTTTGTATTGATTATATTTAGACATCATTTTGGATAATTGTTAGTAGTAAATGACCTTATAAAAATGTTACGCTACTATAGCCTTCTGATATGGACTGTAATTTTGTATTTTATGACAACTCGCCAAATTTATCCAAACCTAGGGCAGACTTCGTTGCAGGATCTCTGCGGATACATCAAAAACTGCGATTGGACGTCTATCCTGATGTCTTGCTGTTCATTAACCAGGAACCGCAAAATTTAAAACTGCATTGTATAAAGCTCTTTTATAACTCATATATTAAGATTTATTGTGGATTAATATTTATTCATTAAATCAAACTTTTAATAATTTAGAATATTATTAAAAATTTTCACCAGTAAGTAGATACCAATACTGCAATGTTGGGTTGCTTAAGCTCAGCGGCATTTATGAAGAGGATATAAAAGTCACTAAAAAAATTTTCTTTTCCTTTAATTATTTGGCTGTGTATTATAAATGTAATAATAGTAGTCGGATCTGTTTTGAGATGGATGTGAGAGGGGGCAAGCTAATTTTTTCTGGATTATCTTCAGTACAACTCGCATAATAAAAGTGTAGATCCCTAGATCTGGGCGAGGCCCGGAACATTTTCAAAATTGCAAAAATTTAAAAAATTTTTAAAAATACCTATTTTATCTGAGTTTTTTATTTATTTCTTGTAACCTATGCATTTTGGAAGAATATTGAAGAGGAATAAAGTTTTAGAATTGTATTTTGCACAATATTCAGTAAGTTAAAAATGTTTTTAAATTTATTATCGATGTTGCAAAATAGCAATAATTGATGAAAAAGAGGCAAAATAATCAAGTTTTTTTGGATAATTTTTTAAAAATATTTTAGGGCATTCTAATTTTCTAAAAAAAAACTATAGGGTATAAGAAATCGACACATCAAATTTAATATTTATATATATTTATATATTTTGAAATAATTTTTGAAAAAAAATGAGCGGTCTTTTCTATGTAAAGAAAATTTCAAGTATCTAGATGCTTTATTTGAGGCTGTGCAAATTTTGAAAATTTGAAAAATTCTTTTCAAAATTTTTTTCAAAAAATTATGCGAAAACTAACCGATTTTAATTAAATTTGGTGTGTTGTTTTATTATATTCTAAAGTTTGTTTTTACCAAAATTAGAATGCCCTCGGAGCAATTAAAATATTTTAAAAAAATTTATCGAAATGACCATTATTTTGCATTTTTTCATCAATTATTGCTATTTTGCAACGTCGGTAATAAATTTAAACATTTTTAACTGACTGTATTGTGCAAAATTCAATTCCAAAACTTTTTTCCTCTTCAATATTCTCCAAAATGCATAGGTTTCAAGATATAAATAAAAAACTCAGATAAAATAGGTATTTTTAAAATTTTTTTTAACATTTTTTCAATTTTGAAAATGTTCCGGACCTCGCCCAGATCTAGAGATCTACACATTTATTATGTGAGTTGTACTGAAGGTATTCCAGCAAAAATTAGCTTGCCCCTTCTTACATGCAAGAAATGGTATATTTCGACAGATCGCTCTGGTCTATAGTAGGTACAATTTTTACCACAAACATATTTCGTGTAACGACATCTACACGAATATTGTGACACTTCATTAGAGGAAACAAGGTTTCAATTCCTGTCCTTAATCACTCTTTTAATAATACCCGAAACTTTACCAGACATTCGACGACTAACAAGCAGTCGCTTTGGAAACAATCGCGAATAATGAACGATCCAGCATCGAGAGTTGACATTGCCGTATGGCGTACCTAACGAGGAGAGATAATTGACATTGTACGGTTGGCATTTGTGGTGAACATGTGACTATCGGGCCCCGTTTCGACGGCAGGCACCGTCTAATTGGGCGTGCACCCGTGATACAGTACGTTGTAGAAGTTGCGGTAAACTGCCGTAACACGGAAACAAGTGCAATCATTAGAGAAAATGCTCCGGCGGTTTTTTTAAATGCACACCATCGACGCTAATGAAATCCCGCGCCTAAGAACGGCAGCCTCGTTCAGTGAATCCGGTAAATCTAATTGCTGTTGCGTAATTATCGTTAAATTGTCTGTAAGAGATAATTATTATCGACGGTAAGGTTTGCGGTGAATTTTTAATCGGTTATGAAAACTAGCCACGGAAACTAATGTACAGGGTGTTTCAATATTTCGTGTGCTGTCAAAATAAGAGGGCTTAAGAGTCCGTCACGCGCTTGGATAGTCCCACATTTTGCGCTCGGCCCATAATACTTACTTGGAAAACGAATAAACATAGCGACCCAAATAAAAAACAATCGAAAGATTGTTTCCTAGGTCTGTTGATAAAATGGTAAAAAACACATCATATTATCCTTAAATTTATGTAAATCGCTTACGTCACGTATTAATGCAAATGAAAGCAACATTTTCTCGGTGCTGCTTTGCATGTTTCACGTTTGTGCGGAGATATGTACACGTGATTACCTTTATACTGCGCCTACACTACAAGCCGTTATTACGATATGTTTATTAACGGAGAAAGAATTCCTATGGAGAATACTGCTAATTTGTCATGGTTCTACTTGAATATTTCACATTCACTTCGCCTGGAAGCGCGTTTGGAGATTACAAAGTTTACTATTAAGAGAATATTTCGCGAGTCAGCATATGAATCTCGTTTAAGACAACAAGACGAGAGCTTAAAGTAAATAGGGCTTTGGGAATTAAAACGCGGGGTTGGGTTCTAGAAATAAATCATCTTTTGTTATTTGAGAATTGTTTGAAACGCTGATATGCTCGTTGATGAGCCACCATTTTATGCTGGAAATGAAAGGGGAAAGTACATTGATTAAACTATGTTGTTATGGATCATAACACTTTATTTAGTCTTACAATTAAAGTAATTCAGAAAATCTTCTAAATAAGGAGAAAAGCTGTAGATGTGAATCAGAAGAAAGATTTGTTTAACTCGAGAAAAGAAAAACAGTAAATTAGAAACAGTACTTTAATATCCTTAACATTTTATGATTTTCCTGTTCAATCTTGTATTTATTACGACCTCGTTTTTTGTGCAAAAACCATACAGGGTGTAACAAAAATACATGTAGAAACTTTAATAGCGTTAATTCGTTACAAATCAGTAATAAATATGTTTCAGTATAGTGCCCCTTTTGCAAGAAAATTTCCGTAAATTAATATTAAGAAAAAATATAGTGTAAAAATATTACAATTTTAGTGTTAAATGTGAATGGTGTGAAAAGCGAAATTAATTTTTCATGTGACGGAGAATATTTATAACTTGAAGTACCGAAAGTTGCAAAAACTGCAATATCGAAATACAGGGGGTTCAATAAATAATAAATTAGACAAACATAAGGTGATTAAAGTCAATTCAGCTTAGTACTATTTTGCTTCTTTGAGAAGTTATAGGTTTCAGAAATAATAATTTCATTTGACAGTAATTGATTTCCTTTTTTTTGTTAATTGTACTGAAATTTTGGACAAAAAGCTTTTTTGTGTGATAAACACAATTATATGCTTGTTTTTGCGTTAAATTTATAGGGCGTTCTGAGCGCGTATGCCACTATATCCAGCTCAGATTTTTGTTACAGGTCTCTATCCGTTTTGAAAAATGATCGGTTATTGTAAAAGAACATTTAATTTGCTTTCAAAAAGGTAACATGTCCCAAAAATGCCCACTTTTGGAAAAAACTTTATTTAAATTTATTTGTTGTTAAGTTTGGAAAATAATACATAAATTAGGTATAACAAATTATTAATTCAAAGTTATTACACTTACAATGAGACGTAATCATTAATGTTTGTCTACGCATTTGTGTTATGCTTTGTATTTTCCAGTTGATTTTATCTCGCACGTGCTTAAAAAAACTAAGATTTCTTGAAACTTTTATCTTTTTTTGTTCGGACACAAAGTATTTACATTTTGAATACATAGGTAATAGAAAATATACCGAAATTTACATAAACGTAAATTAGTGGTTAAAGACGAATAGTTAACTGTTGACGTCATGAACATTGATTTAAAGCTTGCCTAATTAAATAAACATGTTTATAGATCTTTAGTGGTTCTTTAAAGTACATGTACAATTCCCGAAATAGTTTTGATGTTTTTTTAGTAATTATGACTCACTAAGGTCGTCATATATATCCACGAAATATTTGTCACACGAAACAATTCTGTAAATCATTAAAACTGAATTATTCTTGTGTAAGTATAACAGAAAAACTGTTAGTTCGGACAGTTTACATTTTAATTTAGCATTATGAAAAAGAAATAAATGCTGCATTTTTTATTTATAACGGCAACACTCGCTTGCTTCTGCCAGATATAGTCATGCAGCACATTGTTGTCCAACGTTATTTCTTTCTTTTTTCTGTAATGAAAAGCGATCGAATTCAAAAGTGCAGAGGTAGTGATTCCTATCATTAAGTGGGCGCAAACCATTTTAGGATTATTTACAGTTAAACATTCTGCTGAACCCACATAGGCAGGGTTTAACTGCTGATTTGGCATCGCGTCGGCTTAGCAATATCGAGCAAAATTTCACTTGACAACAACTAAAGTATATGTTCTCCGTATGTGTTGTAAGATGCTTTAATGTACAAACATTGTCGATAAGTTGGTTGTTTACTCTGTTTTAAAGCTAATTCAAACAAATCCAACAATTCTTTCTATAAAAATTTTATTAAATGTTCTTCGATAACAGAAATCTAGGTATATAGAGAATATCCAACCCCAGAAACAAAGCGTAAGTGCTGATATTTCGGGAAACGACTATTTGGGTTACATATCTCAACTAGCATTGAAATACACTAGCAATACTTAGTAAATAGTTAGTAATAAATAATTACCTGAAATAAAATGATATGTTTAAATAATTAATAGAAAAACACATGCCTGATTTATTTAAATTCTTAAATAATGTAATCGTTGAAAAAAATATCTTGTATTCTTGCCGTTCTATCATCTTCCGTGACTAAGACTAATCCCGTAAAAAAAGCTAGAGAGTTTTGTATCTTCACAATTTACTCTTTTATTCTTTTCCTTTGAAATCAATAAATATTAAAAGAACAAAATTATATACAAAAATCAAACTTATAGAAAAAAATTTGAAACAATAGTGTCAAACGCGTTAAACATGACTAGATTAAAGAAAATCGTGTTTTTACCCAACGATATTTTGCCCATATTAATAAGTTTTTATTTAAGAAACATATAGGTATATTCTATTATATGTACACTAATAGAATACATGTTTTGTAAAAATTAGTTATTATATTCAAATATACAGGGTGTTTTGGAAATTAATTTAGCAACTAACAAGAAAACATTTTTTTCCTATGGACTACGAGCTTATCGTCTTATGAAATATAGAATTTCAAATATTATTTTTTAAATTTTAAATAATTTATATTGTAATAGATTTTTGAAATCAGATTCAAGGTTATAAAACTCAGTTACCTATATGTTTTTTTAGTTTCACTTTTAGATTTGAAATAAATAAATTGAAATAAGAGTACATATTTCGATATGACGGTAACACAGGCAGTTCAAAAAAATAGAATAACATGAAAATTAGTTTTAATGATATCCCAGCTCGATGTCAGTTCAAAGATTTTAACTTGTCATTCTTTCATCAGAAGATAGTAGGTATAATAAAACTAGGAATCTGCTTTTGTAACTGAAGATGTCATTAGGTCGACCATATTCTTCTTCCCATTACTGTACAAAAAATATCCTCGTGGATTAACTCTTCGCTTTTATATACATATTTGTTAACTAATAACTAGTCATGTTCTTGAAACTAACGTCACACTATTGTATTTGTTTATAATTATGAGAATCCCCTTATCATTGAATTAAATAATAAAATATTTCTTCAATATATCTTAATATTTAATTGAGAACTACCGAGAGATCCAGAATGATTGATGGTGCCGCTCCTTACAAATATTTTGTTTGCCGCTCTCCTATTATTTTCGCTCTTCGTAGTTGGCAACACTGACAGTGATTTACTTCGTTCAGTGGCGGATTAAGTGCAGGCAATAGGGTCACATGTTTATTTTAATCACAAAAATACAACATAAAAAGCAGAATGTTGGCATTAATTAATTTTGGGGTTTATTTATTTATTAAAGGAAATGATTAAATAAAACTGACTTAGATATTATTATTTTTAACTTCAAAACTATTATAAGAATCGATTTTTAACAATTATTTATCTATATTGTTTTTTTTATGAGAATTTCAAAGTAAAAGCAACAATTTTTAAATGAATTTACGTTTACTTACCTCATTTAGAAAAGCGAATAAAAAATCGATTTAAAATTTCTTAAATATTCTAACAAAAAGTGTATGTTGTTATCTATAAGGAAATTTAAAATAATAGTCGCTTTTTATTGGTTTAAAGTTAAAAAAAGTGAATATATACTTTTAATTTTGACCATAATTCTGTCTCTACCAGTAATAATAATTTTTGTAATTAATTTGTTATAATTTCTAACAACTATTCAAGCATTGAAATGAAGAATAAACGTATTTAATATTTTTACACAATTTATTTATAATGACTTTTCAAAATGTCTGCCTTCGTTCTGTATACATAGATTTATTCGTCTTCTTAAACTGTTATAGCTGTTTTACATTGACAATTTATTGACCAATTAATTGAGGAAGTCGCTTCATCAAGAAATTGGACAAGTGTAATGCACCAAATCTGCTGTCAAATAACTTCATCAATTTATTCATCAAGTTATTGACGAATTAAAGCATGTTCTAATTTTCGTCAATTTCTTCGTGAAGTTCGGAAGTACCAACCCAACAAATTTCCAGCCTCAGATCAGTAATGACGTTATGTTATTGGAATATGTAAATAATTGTGTGGTGTCGTACTAGTTTTGCATTGTTTTTAGTAATTTGTTACTTATAAACACTAATATTTATATAATATGTGTCAAAACGGTACCGTTGTTGTATCACTATTATGAGTGGAAAGGTGACATTTTTGAAATTTATTTACTTCTTTGATTCATTGGTAGAACTGAATCATACGTCAAAAAACTTGACTTGACAAAGTCTGCAGCAGTGTAAAACCACACTGTTTACCAATAAATTCGTGAATTAATTGATGAAGAACTTCGTCAATTTATTGATGAATAAATTGTCAATGTTAAACAGCTATGAAATACATTATGTAACTCATTTTCTGTAATTAGCTGTAATAGCTAATTTAGCTAATATAGCTAAATTTAGCTAATTAGCTAGCTAATTAGCTAATTAGCTAATTTAATTTAGCTAATTTAATTAGCTAATTAATTTAATTTAATTCAACTTAGCTAATTTAATTTAGCTAATTAATTTAAGTAATTTAGCTAATTTAATTAGCTAATTTAATTTAATTAGCTAATTAGCTAATTAATTAACTAATTAGCTAATTAGCTAGCTAATTAATTAGCTAATTAGCTAATTTAGCTAAATTAGCTAAATTAGCTAATAGCTAATTTATTTGTTATGGCCTCCTCTAGTTCATCCATTGTGTGTAAACAGTTTACATATATGGATTTTTTTAATGTTCCAAAGAGATAATAACCCAAGGGATACATTTGAGGGAGTTAAGTAACAATAAATTCATTCAGTGATTTGACATATCGTGTCATTCGGAATTCTAAGAAAACGGAAAGTAATTTTGATCAAATGGAAGTAAATTTCAATATCTTTGGTAACATTTACATCTGACGTCAGCTTCAGTCATTCTTGATCGCTCGGTATAAAATGTACATAGCTTTGCATTTTTTCTTTATACAAGAAATGTACTATCGATCCACTCTTCTAATTCTTGCTCTTGTTATCCATTATCATCTCCGTCTGACATTGACGAACGAAATTGCGTGTAAAGCCTTTTTTGTGCAGATAACGTTACCAGATAATGAGAATACCTCGTTTAACGGATATGTCGCTGGGTTGTAGGAGTTTTATTATACCTGTTGATCAAATGACATTTTCTTGTCTCCAGGTCCAACTTTCACTGCTCGGAAATATATGGAAGCCATTAAGAATTAAAGCGCTCTTAGCCTTTGCGTAACCTGATATCAATTTTATGTTCATTAATAATCGGTAGTTCCTTGAAGTCTGCGTAAGTAGAAAGCTAGTTGTGACGGTCTACGTAGAAATAGAATAGGGTTTCCCGTAACCAAACGTATGTAAGTTTTTAAGCTTAAGGTTTGGTTATTCCCTCGGCATTGTTTCACGGAAAATCGAAATTAATACTTCTGGTTATTTGTCTATATTTGGCAATGGTAGATGGGTAAGACAATATTTGTGAAAGATAAATCATTTTTAAATTGGAATGTTGTCTTGTGGGAAAAATTAAATTAAAATAGTTGTTTTTAATTGTAGAAGAGAAGAACTTCCTAGATATGACAGTACAAGATAGAGAAGACAACTTTTGGTTATCAACAAAATTCCTGAAAGCAAAACATATACTTAGAGGGCTTTTATCATTTCAGATGTATTTCGTATTAAATTAATCCACTGTGACATTGGGAACAACAATTTGCAATTTTCGATCAAAGAAAATAATATTATTCTATCAGTTTGAGCTGTATATTTTGTCCAATTGATCGAAATTTTCAAATATAAGTGGTCGTATTATTGAATTTATCCTATTAAATTAATAAGTAACATCTGTGTGAAAAATACTTTTTTGTTGCAGAAAAAATATATTATTTTCGTTCTAATTATTTCTAGTCCAGTTCTGTTGTCTTTTGAAACATAATTAACTGTTGAGGGAGGCAAATCGTATACCCTGTGCATTTTTTGTAGTACAAAAAGTAATAGTTCAGAATTCAGAATATTTATTCTGCATAATCTGTTTTTATATAACTAATTGTTAGTTATCTACGCATACCTTTATTAAATATTAAACTATCTCTGGATCCGCAGGTTGTGCTTTTTTGTTTCAAGAGAAAATCAACTAAACAATCGGCCAGGGACAATCCTTTCTCTCACGACTAAGAGTGTTTATGACAAAAAAAAAACACTGCAGATGTTGACTTATTATTCGCCGCAACCGTTCAATAATATCAAATGACGTGACTGTGGCCTTAGAAAAACTTTTCCTAACAATACTAGTTAGTTATTTGTAAAGTAAAATGACGTATGACCATGTTTTCGTGTTGCGAATAGTTTTCTGATGGGGACAGTAACGTCTCGTTAGCAGGTTATTTTGTTTTGTGATCAATTTGTCTTATATCTATGAATGTTATGTTTCTCTGGCAAATAGGTATTTATAACTTGTAAAATAATTTTTCCTTGTCAACCTAATTCTAATTTAAAAAAATCCTTATCGAGGAGATAAAAGATCTGTTACAACTTCCTGATAATTTCAATACGATTATTATCAATACCCAAGAAGCACATTGTATTAGCAAATTTCCGAAATAATACCTTGTCTAAAGAAAAAATCTGTGGGATATAAAGAGGAGAGTTTTTAGTAGATGGGAAGTAAACAATTTTTTAACGAAATCCTCCTAGAATTATGATTCCCTTGGTATGAAGGTATTTTCCATAATTTTTAGTGGTTGCATTCAAAATTCTTACAATTTAATTCTTTGTAAACTATATTATTAATTGCCTTGGGCAGAGCATGTTGTCCTAACGATAAACAGTTCTGTTCTAATGCAAAAACTAATACACAGAGAACATATATCGTTATCGACAACTTTAATTTAGAATAATATAGAAAATATAGTTTATCAAAGCAGGTTTAAATCACTTATATTATTTATGTTTTTATAAATTTATAATTAAGGTATTTCGTAGAGTTTTTCTGCAAGATACTGTTAAAAAAGTTCATGTTTTTCCAGCTTATTAATAAATCACTTTGATACATACTAAATAAAACTAAAATGCCAAGAGATTTCAAAGAAAACATGTTTTGGGTATCTATGTTAACTTTTACTTTTTCAGATGTCAAATAAAATTACTGGAATTTAATAGAATATTTACACATTTTGGATATTTTTAATTGCTGCTAGAAGAGATTGTCCTGTGTTCGAGAAGACGTAATATATCCGTTCTAGAAAACTCTTTCTGGTAAACTGTAACTGTCAATATTTGCACAGCAAACAGTAGTTCTGGAAAGAATTCAATATGGCTCTCGTACGACTACTTAGCGCTTGTTCCCTTTGTAAGCACAGAAAGTGGTAAAGACATGACATTTTTGTGACGCAGGCCTCTTGAATATAAATGGCGACAATGAGATTCACTGCAAGCAAACACGACGTTAGAACTGAGAACGAACAAACATTCCAACAGACATCAATGACGTTAGTACTTGGATAGGTTCAATAACAAATACAATTTTATAAGAAAGAATCAATGACTTAACAGATAAAGAATTAATCGTAAGAACAGGACGACCAAGAGCATGTTGTCCCGGAATCAAAAGATTCAGAAGGATCAGAAATGTGATCAGATCACTCAGAGTGAGAGAATTGAAAATAGTTTGATGAATTTTTATAAATTTAAATAAAATACTATACTTATTTAGGTACTCTTTGTCAATTTTTGTTATTAATTTGAGATTTGAAGACATCAAGAATATAAAAGATTTTTTAAAATATGTCATTTTCTTACTCACTGAATTTTGTTCATGAAAACATGTTTGGTCTGCTTCAAATTTCTTCCAAATCTTCCAACTATTTGTGTTTGAAAAAGAATTTTCTTACATTTAATAAATGAACTTGCTTACAATTTAGTTTGTTTACTTTTTATTTTTTATATCATATAATTTTGTGCGGTATTAAATTTACTTGTTCGTTCAAATAAATATCCGCAATGATGATTTAGTACAACCTGCAATACGGTCGTTGCTCTAAATTTCGTAATTTTTTTCATCGTTTTGTACTAAAATTTTGTAATGATTTATTTAGTCAAATATATCAAAGAAGGGATTTTATATTTGAGTAATATAATTTTAAATAATTTTCTCGAATACAATTTTTGATATTTGATTATACGAAAATGGCATTTTATCTACACAAAAGTAGTTATTTTAAAAAATATACATGGTGTCCCAGAATAACGTGTACAACAGAAGACAAAAATAGGCAGATTTAGACTAATTCACTTATATCCGAATTTTGAATTTTGTAAATAATTCGAATAGGTATTAATCGATTTTGATAATTTTTGGGGTGTGGACTTTTGCTTTCAATCTACAAATTTTGGTATCATAAAGTGTTTTTTAAAACTCACAACTACGTTATCTTGCGACTCATATATTACAATATTAAACAAAGTGCTAGTAGTCACTAATTTTGTAGGTTGACTGTAATTTCAGTTTGATCTGTAAGCATTGTACCTGCCAATTCTTAATGAGTGTTTACTACGATAAGATATACCACATGTTACTTCATTTTTCGATACAGATACACACATACGACGAATTAAGAGTTATTTACAGTGCCTAATTTTACTGAATTAATTCGTAAAAACAATCAAGTAGAATAAAAAATGCTGGAGATAAAAGTAACGAAGTAGATATTAAATTTAGTACAACTTATTATAAAAACTGTTCAAAATGTTAGATAGATAGATAGATAGATAGATAAATTTATTAACTACTTCTTATACAAAGAGGTACAATTGTAGTAAGTCAAACATATACCAGTAGTACAATTATTATTGTAGTTAATCAAATATATGAATGAATGAAAAATGACCACAATTGCTTCTACAATAAAGGTTAATTCGGCGAAGAAAGTTAAATGACACCCTTTCCAGATTTTAAGGGATATTTTTTATAAGATTTATGGTATTTTGGATATGCCTCCACAACTCTTCTTCAGTGTTAGATGTGGAAGCATGCACTGTTGTTTTCAGAGTGCCCCAAAGATAATAGTCGCAAGGTGTTAAGTCTGGTGAATGAACAGGCCAGTTAACAGGAACATTATCCCCTCTACCGATCCATCGACGAGGAAATCTTTGGTTCAGATACTGCCGAACATTTACAGTGAAATGTGGTGGAGCGCCATCATGCATAAACCACTTGTTAGCTCTGAGTAATAACGGCACATCTTTTAATAATTCGGGTTTTGCAAAATTCTAAATAAATTTCCCTATTGAGTAGAATAACAGAGCCAACAATAATAAGGCTATCAATGATCCCAGATCAAACATTGATGCGAAATTCATGCTGACAATGTTTCACTTTGATAGCATGAGGATTTTCTTGAGCATACACATGTTCATTGTGAATATTAATTATGCCGTTTCTAGTAAAAACAGAATTGGTAGGTACAATGATTTAAGGATCAAACTGAAATTACAGTCAACCTACAAAATAAGAGCCTACTGGCACTTTGTTAAGTATTGTAGTATGAGTGGCAACATAATGTATACATTTAAAAATATTTTTTTATACCCAAACCGCTCATTTAATCAAAATTTTACAAGAGGCCCAAAATCTTCCAAATGGTATCACCTATCAAATAATAAAATAGTTGTCATTATTGCCGGAAAGAGGAAAAAGTTATGAACGGATATTATCACCATATCAATTTTGTAGGAGTTGTAAGTTTTAAAAAACACTGTATAACACCAAAATGTGTAGAGTGAAAGCAAAATTCCACACTAAAAAATAATCAAAATCGAATAATACGTATTCGAGTTATTTACAAAATTAAAAAAAAGTTTCACGAACTTTGAGGCCATCTAGCGGCCAAACGAAGCGATTTCGGATATTAGTGAAATGAATTAGTCTAAATCTACCTATTTTGAGTCCACTGAAATGAACACACTGTATCTCAAGAAACGACACCGAGTAATAGCAGAGAAAATTTCATGAAATTATAATGTAGACTTTAAGAAAGACATAAATTACTTTTAAAGAAAAATTAAAATCTCCTTACATAGTTATTTCATATAAAAACTAAAACATTATCAGTCAAAATTTAACTAATACATTGTAAACGAGAAGCATGTCAAGAAAATAAAGTTTAGGTTCGAAGTAGAAGCATGAAAGTAAAAGAAAAATGCCACAAGAAGGGCCAATTTAACAATTTTACGAATAACTAAACGTTAAATAATCTAGTACAAAAGAAAATTCAAATATTATAGTATCAGAAAACACATAGGCTAGAAGTTTGTTATAAAAATTTGTCATGCAGAATGTCATATAAAAA
>NW_019416441.1:106821-114864 GCF_000390285.2 Anoplophora glabripennis
AAAAATAATAAAATAAATATATATTATTATTATTATAATACCACGAATCTTTGGACTTCCGTTGTACATGTTATTCTAGGACATCCTGTATATATTTAATGACTATATTTTATATTTACTATATATTTTATATGTAATTTAACTTAATTAAACTACTCATTAGCTTAAGGCAAAAATATAATTTTCTCACTAACAATATACGAAAAAAAGTAACAGTAAGCACACATATTGTTCACGTGCATTTTGTTTACAACAAGGTAGTCATTATCACGGCCCAGCGCGGTTATTAAAATAAACACGCGTTGTAAAAAATCATTGAAGCGTTTCGGACGACAATAATTATTTGTGTCACACGCATTGGCGTGTCCATGAATGTAATGAAAAATTGCGTTGACAAACACATAATACCCTGTAACACAACTACGCTTGTTGAAAGAGCCTCAATTACGTTTGGAATTTGTATTAGGCATAAATTATTTAAATCCATGCATCATGTAGCTGATTGTAATTTAAAATGAAACTAATATGTAGAACAGGCATGAGCAAAAGATCTCTACTTTGAACTATGTGACTTTTTTGATTCATTAGATTTATGTTAAATGTTATGTTAAATCTAAAATATTCGCTACTTAAAACGTAGACCGAGGTTTCTATAGTGGACAGTACTGTCCGGATATTTCTGGAAAGCCAGTTTTCTTTTTGCAAAGTCAATATTAAATATTTTCAAATAAAAACTTCGTTAAAAATAATGTTACACTCTACTAATAGTGGGAAAGTTGATTAACTAGCTCTTTTTTCATTATTCACCATTTAACAAAACTTACAGTGCCCTTTTTTTCTTTCAGTAATCACTTCTTAAATACGAACATTTGAATAAATTACGGAACTTTGTAAACAAATCTAGATGTAGAGTTTTTGTATGCTTTCTTTTGATAATCTAAAGAAGGGTGTATTTCAAATAGAGGATTTTCGCTTAATTTACTTCCTCTGTTACGAAACCAAGAGGAGATTGGATCCTCGTTTAGTAGCGATTGATTTCTCTTTGGATTTGGCCATCGTAGACTGTTTCTCTAATTCTTTTACTTAATTAATTCAATCAAGATACCATTAAACCTGACAGAGTCAGAGTAATTAACGTTGGAACCGATACCGCTTTCCTTCGTAGCTATTAGATATAATTGAAACATTGCCAAAGCATCTATGTGAAGGCTGTAATACAAAAACTTTTATTTTTGTGGACAAGCCGGCGGTCAATTTATTACGGTTTGATCTAATAACCAGTTTTCACTAACTAGGTGTATAATTAATAATTTTCATTTGATTTAATCAATTTATTTCTTCTATGTCGTCAATGTCAGAAGCGGTAAGCGTAAAAAACTTTTAACACGATTGTAGACAAAAAGAAATATACAGGGTGTTAATTAAGTAGGTACAATAAATTCAACAGACGATTATTTGAGTGATTTTAAGACAAAAAGTTCATATAAACATTGGTCCGCAGATGCTTAATTTTCAAGATACAGGGTTTTAAACTTTTGTAAAAAAATTGCTATTTCGTAAATATCTTAAATACCCTTTACCCAATTTTGTTGTAATTTGGCAGTGTTATTTCTACTGTTAAGGGGTTAATTTAACCCTAACTTGATTAGATAGAAGCCTAGTGGCGTCCCGAGCGGTACCTTAACGAATATTTTTGACAAAAAAATGTACGCCAGTTTTTTTGTAATTTTTATAATTTTTTTTGGATTAAGCAACTAAAAATACAACTTTTGTGTCTCTTGTTTTTGTCTCTTGAATGTTTTTCGTATCTTGATTAATTTTTGGAGAAAAAAAATAAAATCCACTTAATTGTATATCCCTGGACCACACAAGAAACATTTAAATTACTCAGGGTTTTTACCTCCGAATTCTTTATAACTGAACCGATTGACGTGAAATTTTGACTGAATGTGGGGAATGCCTCAAGGACCAAAACTTATATAGTGCCGAAGTGTGCTTTTGCCCTGGGGGTGGAAATTTTTACGCCCAAAATAACCTCAGGAATTGATAGAGGAACCAATTTTAAGTAACAAATGTTATATAAAGTTTCTTGGATAATCCAATACTTTCCGAGTAATTCGTCATTGAAAATGTTGATTTTTTACTGAAAAAGTGCTTGTTTTCGGACAGTTTTTTGCAAATAACTCTGAAACCATTGGATTTAACGAAAAAGTTGTAATGAACAAAAAGAAAGGTAATAAAAAACAAATCTAATGGCATTATTTTGTTTTTCTCTAATTGCAATATAAACCGAGTTATGGATTTTTAAACATTATTATATGTTACTAAAAACTAAATTGGAACCAGTTAACGTTAAATAACGCCAAAATCATAAATATTAGGAAAAAAACTATTTGAACCTTTTTTAAAGTACTTTGAAAAACCTTTAAAATGTGCTATTTTAAAACTCTTTAGAATCAAAATTAACGCAAATATGATCGAAGTAACATGATAGTCTCATTTTTTTAAAGAAAAAATTAATAAACAAATCAGTGCCTTTGGCGACATAATTAAAATTAAATGCAATCCATTTACAGATTTCTTCATTTATGTTCTAAGAATATGTTCTGGATCTTTGGCTCACTTACAAAGCATGATTTCGAAAAAAAACTTAATTTTTGAAAATGTAAATTTTTCAAATTTTTGAAAAAAATCGATGTTTACGCTGTAACTTAAAAATTGAAGGGTGTACGAAAAAAATACAAGAGTAAAAAAATTAGCTTTATTTTTGCTGAAGATTTTGCTTATTTTTATTATTCCTCTAAAATTAATATTAATCGAGATATCGCCATTTTAAGTTATCATATGAATGAGAGAACCACCCTTTTCGAGACCTTTAAACCCTTCAAACTTAAAAATTAAGGGCTTAAAAAAGATCAACTCAACAATTCACGTAGCCCTTACAATTCCTTGCAAAATGAGCCTTTGTGCGATTAAAAACCTTAAAAGGTAAAAAAGTTACCGTCAAAAAAATAAACACATGTATAGGTGATAATTTTAAGAAAAAATATATAAATATATGTCGGAGATGTCTTTCTCACGGGCCCAGTCCTTCAGACTTTGGAAATTCCAGAATTCTTTACTCAGGGAATACCCGTTTATAAATTGTACTTAGACCATAAAACTTAGAAATAGTTATTTATGAATTAAGCCGGTTATGTTATTCCCGAGTTTTATGATGGCAAGCTTAGGTTTGGAGGGACTTAAGGGTCACTCAACGTAGCCGCGGTCAAAGGATAGAAAGCATTTACCTTATAATTACTTTATAAGGGAATCCCTAGGAAATAACGAATTTGATTGGTTAATTTAAGAATAATTTTGACCTGAGTGAAGAGAAGTACAGGGAGATGTACTGAGGGCAGTTCTACTTGAGCATTGAACACGTGAGTACACTGCTATTTCGTTGACCGTGGATTCGTTATCGGGCCTCTGGTTGTTGTCATAAAACACATCGAGTACTTTATTTGTAACGTTTTATTTTAAATCATTTCATTTACGGTATTACTTATTATTTCGTGAAGATGTGTGACACGAGTAGTGATATTAACGCCCAAGTTAGCCCTACCACTCCGACATATATAAATAAATGTAAGGGGTAATTTTTAAGGGTTGAAAAGTTGCAATCAATTCAAAATTATTTTATAAGAAGGGAATAAATGTTTATTTTAATATGAATGCACAATTAAAATGTTTCTACTCTTTCAATAATATTTTTTCATTTTATTTTCGAAAGGGGTATTTTTCAAGGGTTGAAAAGATGCAATCGATAAAAAAGATTTTTTAATCAAGAAATCAATTTTAATTTGATAAAAATACATGATTAAAACGTTTCAAGTTGAAAAATTTTCTTTTTCCACGGTCGGGAGTGGAAATCAGTTTCTATGACATCAAAATTAAAAGAGAAGCAGTCGATTATTCCCAAGGGAGTATAATGCTTCCAAGGGAGTTTACATTATGGAGAACGTTTTTCATGCAAAAAAAAAGATAACACTGAAATTGTTTATTGGCATTTAAATTAAATGTTACATTTGTACAATTTTCAAAATTAATATTAGAAGGAATATTACTTTCGCTTACATTTACAGTTTTTGTGATTGCGCTAGTAGTGGTACCTACTAAAACCTGATTAGCAATTTTGGTCTTATTTTCAATGGAGTTCTCGACATAACCCTCAGCGACTGTCGTTGATTTCCAACCAGCATGACGCTTTATTGTCGTGATATCCACACCAGCATCTGCCAGTAATGTCGCTGAAGATCTTCGTAAGCAGTGACCAGTATAACATGCAGCATCAGGTAATTTTAAATACGAAGCTACTACACTCGGAATTTTTCCCATGGTATTCTTGCCAACTGGCTGCGAACTACATTTTCCTGCTTTGTAGTACAAAAAAAGGCGCTTATGCTTGACGTGGGGAGGACGAAGGGACAGGTATTTTCGAAACAATTCAAGCATATTTCCCACATCGGTAACCACAAAGGTTCGTGGAATCTTTGTCTTAGTGTTTGGAATTTTTACAATCAAGGAAGAGCCTACATCCTCAATATCATCTACAGTTAAATTGACTAGTTCATCAGTTCGACAAGCTCCGGCAATCCCCAGAATTAATCCAACCTATAAAAAATCAAAATACTTAATAATTGAAATACCTAACAACAAAAGTAATCTTACCTTAATCATTAAGAATTCTTTGTCATCTGCACTTGATAGAAAACGGTCGATTTCACCCTTTGTCAATATTTTCGATTTTTTCGCTTGATATCCGTCACCGGTTCTTTTCAAAAATGCGATCAGCTTGGGGAATTTGCTTATATCTATGTTGTCGTAAATTATCAAGCATGACTTAACCATAGAATATTGCGCCCATAATGTGGAAGACTTGTAATTCTTTGCATTTTCACTGAAGTATGCCAACAAAACATTCTCGCTGTATACTTGAACATTTTTCTCGGCGCACCACTTTTTGAACCGATTGTAGGCTATATCGTATAAAGATCTTGACTTCGTAGGCAGCAAATTGCTTATTGCAATATTTGCAGCCTCCACAATCTCTTCCGACTCACAATTATTCATTGTGCACTAAACAAACTTTAAACTAAACCAAACTAGCACCTTAATTTGACAATTCTTTTTGTTTGTTTATTTTGTAGTTATGACAATAACTCAACGACTACTAAATAAATGCTCAAATCCGAATACAATAATTCTGGTGCTACTTACTTCATAATGACAAAATATATGTTTTTAAGTTAATGAGACCGTGGAAAAAATAGTATATACCATTCGGGAGAGATGCTATTTTGTCCTCGGTGCATTGTAGCCCTCGGGCTTCGCCCTCAAATTGCACCTCTGCCAAAATAACGCATTTCTCTCCCTTATAGTATAATGTACTATTATATTATTTTCATCCAAAGGGCTGGTTTTTAAAGGTTTCTCCGGGTTGAAAATTTGGGATACATTAAGTTTCATGTTAGATAGCACATGAAATTACTCATACTGTATAAATAAAAAAGATTTGATTACATAAAAAAAAGTATTTTTTCTTTTTTTTCCAATAAGGGGTGGTTTTCACCCCTTAAGAACAAAAAGCACACCTAGCGCATATATAAATTTTGAAGTGAGGGGTAAGATGGGCCTAATTCTAAATTTTGAGCAAAATCAATGCAGTTATAAAAAATTCTGAGGGGTGCTGAAATAAACCCATGTCCCAAATGGTCAGTCACGGGTTATTTTTATGAAAATAGTTTCGCCTCGTACTGAAAACAACGACTTTTTTCGAAAATCTGTCTGTTTTCGGCTTTTGGTCATTTTTAATAATCTTTGAAATTTTAAATTTGTTTATTTTTGTCTGCTAAAAGTGTCATATGATATCTTTTAACTTTAGTTAGAAACAGGCAAAAATAAAAAAATATAAACTGCCAAAAGTAAAAGAACGAAAAGTCATTAAAAGACGAAAAAAGATAGATTTTTGAAACACCAACAACTTTTTGAACTGTACGATAAATAGTGATGTGGATTTTGTATCTATTGAGCAATAAATAAAAGAAAAAAATTACGTTAATAAATATGCAAGTTCTTTTGGAGAAAATCACGCATATTTTTATGTTTCTCTAAAAAGGATTAAATTAATTCAATTCAAGCTTAAAAATTCCCTATAATTCCTATATGACAGAGTCGTATGTCTTTGAAAACTTTTAATTGTAAATGATAACTTACGATATTGTAGGGAACAACTATTCTGTTGACTAAAGCAACGCCGCTTAAAATTTCTTTATCTCAAGTTTAATTAACTTATAGAAATTATTTAAAATGTTATCCTTTCATGTTTAAATATTAATAAAACTTTGTGTTTGACTCTTTATAAGCATCTAAACACTCTGTAGGTATAAAAACACTAGAAAAATATAGTTTTCTTTATAGAAATAATAATACTTTAATGCCTATTTCCTAGAGCAAAACTTTATTGTCATATAAAAATGCATCTACACATTAAAACTTGTTTTCTAGCTATACAAAAATCCTTGGAGAATTTACAACTATGTTCTAAAGAATTTCAATGGCATTTTATGACATCACGGTTCTAATGAATGACATACCCTCTGTTTTCGTCACAGGTCACACGTTATCTCGATTTAAAAAACAATCCGCAACAAATCTGATAGAAGTTTGTGTTTATTGATAACAGCATTTTCCTTTAAATAAGGCAGTATGATGATTTGATGTAGTAAATATCTACGCTTTTCCATATTGGTGTCACCCACTAGCTCTCATGTAGCGCTCAAAACATAACCTTAAAAGGCGAACCGCTTGAAATGCCAGTATGGGACGTAATCATATGCTTTTCCCTTTTTTCCAAACAACGACATCAATCATACGGCACCTTAATATCACTTTCTAACGCCTAAAAGCGACGACAAGAGACAATTCGAACCCCTGATCTATCACTCACCTTCGGTACACATCCGAATAGGCAAAACACCAATAAAATCCTACAGAGACTGTCACTCGTGGTACTCATTTTGTTCGGGTGGGTGGAAACAAACTAACAAACGGTGCACTGGTAAACAAAAATCACATGTTACGGGTTCGAAAACGTTTCAAAATTTGTCGTTACCGGACGCACAACATTCTACCAGGGAGTCACTTTGCGAATGAAAGTAATGCCAGTTTCGTGGCTTGCGCTGGCGTTGATATCTCCGGAAGATAGTTTTGATATCGGGTCGAGATTCTCACCTGTCCCGGCGGTGCAGGTGAGGTAGGTGGGGTCGAAAGTTATTTCTTTTTTTAAGCACGACGCGCCTTTGATGATGACATGGGCTTTATTTCGTTGTAGCTTTAGGCTGTCTTTCGGTTGCGGTTTGTTGCATCGTTCTGTAGCAGAATATTTGAATAGTGTGGCAAAACAAATAACGCTGCTCTATTTGTAGGGCATTATCGTGTTTATGGTGCATCCCGGCAAGGCTACGATGTTTGCTTGATAGCTTTTGGAATTATTTTTTTGCATCTACAGGATGTTTTGTAACGGATGTGCCATATTGTAGTGTAAAAGTTAATAATAAACATATAGGGGCCAAAGATGTAAAAAAAATCGTTTATCTTTAATATTTTTTGACACATATAGGCCAAGCAAATTAAATTTTTACTCGGAAAAAGTCCTATCCGCGATATTATTGTAAAATTGTCTAAAGGAACATAATACAAGACATCTCTCGTCTCGTGAGTCAAAAACTTTTATTAGCTAACTTTTCTATTTAAACAAATAAGTGAGGAAAACAGTTTTTTCACTTTGAAGGGAAAACCATCAATTTTAGCGAAAAGTGACTCTGAGACAGCTTGTAGGGAGTAAAATTATCTACAAAATGAGACTTGTTAAATTAAAATCGGTTAATAAACAAAAAAGTTATTACAAAAAAAACAAGAAAAGTGCCCATTTTTTAATTTGTTTATAACTATCGCATTTATTGTTAAAATTTTATAAAACCTATGACAAGTTGAGGGTTTTGT